>NC_050525.1:9296033-9313067 GCF_002922805.2 Oryzias melastigma
TCTTGGAAAGTGGTCAGGCTTTTCTGTATAATCGATATATTTGTCTGAGTGTTAGCCCAATTTTCACCAGCAGTTTGTGCAACAGCACCTGATGTGAAAATCTTTACAAGACAGGGGCGGACTTATTATTAGGCAAAGGTAGGCAATCGCCTGGGGCCCCCAAAACTCTTGGGGTCTTGGGGCACTCGCACCACTTTTCTCCTTCAGAATCTGCTGGAATTACATTGATCTTGTTAACGGTTGTGAAATTGTTGAGTGAAATTGAGTGAAATTGTTTTGTTTTGTCCTCCCCCGTCCCTCCAAAGGAATGGTATATTCCAGGCAAGTTGAGAAACTCGCAAATTAGGTAGCAGATCGTTTCCAGCTCAATAGGGCCTTTTTAAATCTGATTTTGGCAGCAAAAATTGCATAATTTTACAGCTTTTAGTTCCTTACTGAAATCTGTTTCAACCAGAGACGTGAGGTGGGGGGAGGCAGGTGAAGCACATGTCATCTTCCTCACCTGTTATCATGAGATGTGAAGCCTACTAATATTTAAAATAAATGTGTTCACTAACCTGTTCCACAAATGCAATGTATATGTTTGATTCTAATCATTTTAATCATTGTTTCCAGTAAGGAAGTTGTTCAACGCTTTAATATTTTAAAATATTTGCACATTTAATACAACTGCACAGAGCGGCCACATGTTATTGTTCGCCTGGGGCCCCAAACTGCTAAGTTTGTCACTAGATTGTCTACTTTCCTACAATTTTGTGGCTTTCAAACAAACAATTTAAATATTTGCAATTTTATTGCAAATGTGTATTTAAAAAAATGAAACACCACCTAAAGAATGTCCAAATTGTCCATTTCTATCTAAACTTTACCGGCTTTTTGCTTTGGCCGTCATTACTTTCCTAACCCATGAAAAAAACATATTTCTACAGTGTTGCATAAAAGACAGGACAACATGAATGATGTTATTTATACTTTAAAGAGTAAACCATTTAAAAACAGCTTAGAGATTAGAGATTAGATCATGTGGAAAGGAGATTACTTTACCATATTATGCAACATAAGCACACGTCCTGCGTAACATGAACACCGCATAGTTAATACCTTTCATATGAGATTATGAGTGTTTATATTTGTGTCACACTCCCGACCCCTGACAGAAATCTTGGCTCTGAGTGTTTTTTTTTGGTTTGTTTGTTTTTTTGTCTTTTACTCATTTGGAACAGGAAACAGCCTCTTCTTATGCAACCAAAATCCTAATTTATTGTGACATTATGATGAGGATATACATTAACTGCTGCATGTTCTTGGCACGAAGCTCAGATTGGGGATAAATGACAAAGCCAAGCTTCCTTTTTGATTTGACTTCCTGCCATCCCTTTTCTGTGGTCCTTTACGATAAGAGATCCCATTTAGAGTGGCGACCCTTTCACAGCTAGTGAACCGCTCCACTGTCCTCTTTTCAGATCAATTCAGCTCATTAGTGTACATCAATTAATCAATAGCCCACCTTTTAGTTGTTCAAGGTGGAATCTGACTTGAAAAGGGAGGGATATTGAGCGTTCACAGTATCACCTTTTTATGTGTCTCTTTGTTCTCTGCACAGAAGAGTTCATAGAAAGTAAACACAAAGTTTTAACCATATTTTCAAACCTAAAGAGGAAATCTGAGAAAGAATTTAAGCCCAGATTGAGCGACGTCTCATATAAAGTGACAGAACTGTTTGACATAGAGGAGCAGTAGTATGTCGTAGGAGTAAGCCAGGAGGCCGGGTAACGCTCGGAACAGAACGGAGGCCTCCTGCAAGACCAGGTTACAAGGAGAGACCCAGCGAGGATAGCATTAAGCTGACCCCAAGAGATCAGGGCAGCAAACCTGCTTACTCAACAACACCCGATCAGACGGTGCAGTGTTATGTAGCTTCTCATCAGAACTTTACTGACTGTGACAGGGGTCAGAGAAACAGGGAGACGGGGAGAAGGAGACAGAGGCAGTTATCTGTGAAGGTAAACACAAGCTTAAAGGTAAAAGATATTGCTCATTATTGATGTCAGGGGGAAAAATGGATCAAAGGGTGGGTGCATATTTCAAGGAGAGCGGTGTAGCAAGTAACCAGAACTGTGTCAGAGGAAGGAAGACTGTTCTTAGAAATAAAAGACAGGAGGGTGGGGTTTCACCATTCAAATCGTGGTCATTTCATACTTTTATTCAGTTTCAAATGCAAAATATTTGACATCTATAAGTTAAAAAGATACAATAGCTTCACGGGTGTAGTATGTCAATTATTGACTGTATATGAGAACTGGACCGATAGGTATTATCAAGGACATGTTTAAAAAAACGTATCAGAGCCAGAATGGTGATTTTTGACAAATAGAACGACTGGGTAACAGCTATTCATTTCTCAATGTATGTCTATGGGATTTTGGCTTCTTGGAACCAGCGAGTACTTCTGGTTTGTGCAATCCGCATCAATTCTGGCAGGAAGTTACATGAGAAAATCTGGTTTGTTTTCAAAATACAAACGATTTTTCACAATAAAACAAATTGACAAATGCGATCATGTTTTAGTATCTAAACAGACTGTAGAGATGAAAATAAACACACAATCACAACACACACGTATCTCTGTGTGTCTCAACAACAGATACATTAAAGAAGTGTAGGCCTACACTTGCTTCTTCTTAGCAGAAACACGGGATAATATTTTGGGGTTTTTAACTTACCCCATGATGACAAAAACAAAAAAAGCTTGCGCCTGTCGACCGTCACAGAAAAATCCGCATCTGGTGTGAACTGCAGGAGAGAGCGGACACCACGCACTCTCCGCTCCACGTCCAGTGTGAACCTATACCGCTAACCCTGTAGACACGTTACAACAAAATCGTCTTGCTTTTGACTGTTTAGCCGACTGGTTAGTGGATGGGGCTCAAAGAGCAATCGTCTCCCAGCAGAAGGGCTGGTGGTTTGAAGTTTGGCTAGCGCAGTCACACATCAAAGTGTTTTTGGGCATGACACTGAACCCTCAGTTGCCTCTGGTGGATTAGGTTAAGCAGCATCACTGCTCCCTCGCGAGTTTGTGGATGAGTAGATCTGAAGTGATGTGAAAGTACTTTGAGTGCTAAAAAAGGCTATACAAAGGCGGAACAATAGTAGCGAGGGCTTGTTTTAGGGCTGTAACGAGTATCTGAATACTGCGATATTAGCAATCTGTTCCAGGAAAACAAGTATGAATATTTGTGATGTCTGTTGTAATATATTTAAATATAGTCAAGTCAAAAATACAGTTCAGGCAATGTCATTTTTGGCTTTAAAGACCCACTTCAATGAAAATTGTGTTTTTAACATGTTTTTATGCATTCTTCGGATGATGGAGGACATACATGAAGGATCAAAATTCAATTTCTGTGTGTCTTTATTTAAATAATTTTGAACCAGGAGTAGACCATAAAAAGCAGTTAGAATAAACATGTCACAGTGGAGCAGACAGTACTATTGACAGGCCTCAAGCTCTATGCTTCTCTCCATTCTGATGCATTGTAGACAACTAGATCGGTTTGTTGCTGTTCGTCTGAGCTGACAGGATCCCTGCTTCGGTAATGTTTGGTTGAGGTTGTAAGGGGCTGTAAGCTAAAGGTCTTCCCCAGAGCCAAGCCTGGGCTCTTTACAAGGGTGATTTTCTAAGTCTCGATGGTCAGAGTCCATTTCAGGTCAGAATCCACTCCTGACCGCCCTCAAATCACACAGAATCCTCCTCTTCCAGTCTTTCCTTTACACAAGTTGTGTTGAGTTAATCTAAAAGACCAATTATAAAAATATGGGATTTTTTTTCCACTTTTACTGTATGACCAAAGCAAGTACAGTTGAACGCTTTGTCTGTTTTGTCTCCAATTAGAGGCCGCTGTGCTTCCTTGTGTACTTGTTTTCATTCATGCGCAACCCCATTCAGCCTACAGTAAGCACCTGAAAAGGATGTGAATACAAATTAGGTGGTTTCTTAGCTTTGTTTCGCAGGAACTTTGCAGACATGGACGTCTAAACACTTAAAATAAATAGGCTTTAATAATAAGCGTTTGAGTAGAGAACAAAGTAAAAAATGTTTTAAACAATAAGACCAACATTTCAAAGTAAATGTAGGTACTTTACTTGAGTTTGGGCTTCATAATGGTGTAGTTGCTCTTTCCTCACAGCAAGAAACCACCGGTTCAATTCCCTGCTGGGACATTTCTGCATGGAGGTTGCATGTGCTTCTTGTGCATGGGATGTGTTTTCTCTGAGCACTCCAGGTTTTTCACACAGTCCAAAAACAGGCTTCTAATGTTTTTTGGTGACTTTAAATTGTCCCCAGGCGTAATTGTGAGTGTGCGACTATCCATGTGTTGCCCCACAGTGGACTGGTATCCCGTCCAGGGTGTACCGCGCCTTTACCCAACATGGTTGGGATAGAATCCAGCAACCATGTGACCCCAAAATGAATTGAATGGATGATTGGAAAATGGATGGATGATTAGAGTTTGGATCTTAACCTTCTGTATTTATTCAGCTTTTATTTGATGGAAAAAAAAACTTTTTTTGTCTGCATTTCTACACAGTAAAGCTGTCAACATTCCCAACATGTGAATGATTAAAAAATATAAAAGACTGATCAATTAATCAGAAATAGAAAAAAATGTGAGTGTTTTTTTTTAATCCTTGACTGTATAAGAGAACTGGACTGTGCAAGTGTGATGTCCCCCATAGAAAACGGTTTAATTCTAGCTCCACCCAAATCAAGTCACTTCAGTCGCCATTTTTTCGTGATAAGTGTGTTGCCATGTTGAAGACAGATGACATCAGTAAGGAGTTACTAGTCGGTCTAAGCCAACATTTCTATGGCAACCAATCTCGCCGATCAGGAGTGAGCTTGTTGGAAGTCCACACACCTACCACTTGAAAAAAAGGGTTTGGGAGAGTTCAAAATTTCAAACATTTGACGTAAGATCACAAACTTTTTATCCAGGCACCTGATTGGGCAGTTTATAATTTGAATAATTTATAGAAAAAAGTATAATTTTAAAAATTAGGATTAACAAGAAAATGTTAAAAGATATATCAGAGTAAGAATAGTTACTCTGACAAATATAGAGTAAAAGCTGTTTATAATTGAAGTCTATTGGATGTTATGGGAACTTCCTGCTTGGAACGTGTGTGTGTGTGTGTGTGTGTGTATGGGGGGGGTCCAGTTCTTTTGTACAGTCAATGGATCAAAAGTAACGTTTGGATTGAGTTGATCCCAAAGAGCCTTAATTTTTTCTCATCTGACTGAAAAGTTTTCACCTTCTGATGGACTCATTTGAGCAGGAAGACCTTAAATAAATAAACTTTTTCATGTAGTTTGAGTTAGAAGGTCCATGAGGTGAGATTTTGCATAGAGTCCCAGACTGACAGGTGTTTATGTTATTTTTATTTTTTTATTTTTCCATTTCCAAAACTGATTTGAACTTCCCACCACAGCTGAGTGGTGATGGCCTTCTAGCCAATTTCCAAACTCATCTACATCTTCAGTCTTGTCTGTGACATTTTGGACAACTTTGTTGAAGAGTCAGATCCATCAGATTCCAAACTACACTGGAGATTGCCTCTGTGGACAAGTGTCCTATAAAAGTAACCGATGCTCCCACTCCCAGCTCGCTGCGTATATAGAAGACAGCGGGAGCCAGAAATCTTTCTACTTATTTCCGTCATCAAAATGCAAATCAGTTCATGAATTTTTAGAAAGTTTTTCTCTGTATTTTCCTTGTAAAAAGTCTCTCTGTTCAAAAAAAGCTGTCATTTAAATTAGAAAGGGATTATTTCTTTCTCAGAGGAGCAAATCAGCAGGAGATGAACATTTTATTTTCCTCCCAAAAATGTATTGAAAATGTTTATTTGTATTTTTTTTATCTTAATGCTAGACTCACTTGAATACGATCAGACTAAAATAGAAAGATTATCAAATTACTGACAACTTAGCAAAATACTTTTTACCACACTATGAAACCAGATGTTGATCCACCGGGATGTTTGTGTGCAGGTGGATCATGGAGTTTATCCCTTTAATTCTGTTCATGATGCAAACATCAGATTAAAACTAAAATCAACCCCAAACCTGATCCGATAAAGCCCACGGATTCATTTTAAAGGTTTATCTCTCTTTAGTAAATTAAGTCTGTGGACAGGAGCAGATTGGGGAACTGGACTAATAGATTAAGTCACCATTTAAAAGTTTTTACACGAAAACCTTTCATCCTAAGTCATGCATGTGAAGGGATGTGAGTGGAAAGAACACCGTGTCGTATCCCGTCCTCTGGAAGATTCCACTTTAACCTCCCACACACGCTGCTAAATTCAATCTGTGGCTGCTTTGATTAACGTATACAAAAGTAGATTGAATTTACCTCTAACAAGAGAAAGACAGCGGGGACGAGGACACTTAAGCAGCAGTGAGAGGAGGAGAAAGTATCAGAAAGAAGTGCTTAAGAATGGAAAACACAACACTAGACAGAGAAGAAGTGCTCACAACCAGAGTACAATATGTCTATTAGGAAAGTATTATTATCAATCAAACTAATTGGAATGCATTTTAATAAAATTGTGATGTAGTTATTTCAAAATGCAGACAGCAGAGTGCTGTGCTGATCGTTCAAATCTAAATAAGAATATTTTTGTCATTGTCAGAAAAGGTTCATCCGTCCCAACTCCCTTTTGGAGTTTGCTGGAGCTAACACAGCTACTGTTGGGCCAGTCTGTAACACATTCACACACTCACATGCACACTCAGAGACACCAATTAACCTATGAAGCATGTCTCTGGACTGTGGGAGGAAGGCCCTGGAGAAAACCCACGCATGCACGGTGAGAGCCTCACACAGAAAGGGTTTGAACCATGCAGGGCCTTATCACACCACTGAGCAGCCTCAGATGACATTTAACAACAAGAAAATGATCAACCTGCAAACTATGCAAGACATAAATAAATGTATGTATTCTTAATTGGATTTACCAAACATTTGCAAAGAGAGTTTAGCAAAAAATAAGGCAGACTAATACATTTTTAATCAGTATTATTGAATGGAAATCATTTGAACTTGTCTGTGGCAGCATTGTGTGAATATGTGCAGCGCAGTGGATCTTCTAAAGTCTGTATCACATTGTTCTCATGTCATTTCGGTGTTTCGTGATACATGGGTGACAGCCATAATTCAAGTGTTTTTTGCGTTAGTCGTTTGTCAATGTGCCCATATGTCCTACAACAGTGTTTTTCAACCTTTTTTGAGCCAAGGTACACTTTTTCCATGAAAAAAATCCTGCAGCACACTAGCATCCAAAAAGGTAAAAAAATTAGTCTGTATTGATGTACACTCCCTCCACAATCTAGTGTACATTTTTTTATATAAGTGGGAAGCATCATTAATCAATTTGCTCAAGTTAAATGTATATCTCGTCAAAACAGTTTACATTTGTTATCATTAATGAATGATTAAAAAAAATACTTCTAAATAATCAGTTTTTATGAGTGTTTTTTTTTCTCTTTTTTTAAATACTGCCAAAACTATCAGACAAAGTAAAAACGTTCTTTTCTTGTTTCCCTGCACATGGGAATTCTGGCTCAAAATTCAATTCTTTTGCATTCGTTTTCCTAAAACAGCGGCTCTTTTGGCTACCAAATGGCTTTTTAGGTTGTTGTTTGCTTTGTTTGATTCATTAGAAACTTCTAGATAAGATTATGCAATAAAAATCCATGATGTAAATATTTTTGTATTCATATAAAGTGTAAATTATGTATATGCTGTTATTTATCCCTTCCAGACAGAATGTACTAAATGAATGATAAAAGAACTAACAATTAACTATTCAGTTTTTAACTCTACGCATTTTAAGCTTTTTTCTTCTCAAACACTTTTGAAGTGAACAACACAAAACTCTGCAACCACAACCCAAATACAAGACTTTTATTCACATTGACATTAAGAAAGACAAAAGAGTTTCAGCTTTGAGGATGTCATCTGCTTTCTTCTCTCAGTGATGATCTGCTCTGTTTTAGAGAAGATTCTCTCAGTTCTCAGGTGTCTGGACAGGTTGATTGTGGAGCCATAAATATATACAGAATATATATACATATAGAATATTTCCTGCAGACTGTTCCTTCATACTATCAAGAAAAATCAAATGATTCCATTTTTTTTTCTTATTTTTCTTTACGTTTTGTGTTGATGTTTTCTCTCTATCTCTCTCCCTATTTGGCTCTTGCGCTGCTGAACGTGTAAGCCCCTCCACCCGGTGCTCAGCGCGCACACTTAAACTCACGCAGATGCCGGCATACTCACGTTTCTGAGCTTCATTCTTTTGTTCACTTTTTAAACTGTCTGACGTCGGATCCCGCTGGAAGCTACACCGCTAAACACGAGCTTTACCTGTTATTTTAGTAGGAACTGAGAGACTTTATGAGCCGAATCAGAACAAGGAAGTGAGGACGTTAACCACTTCTGATTGGTCAGATCGATGACATGTGATCAATCCTCCAACAATGATTTGCGGAGACAGTTGAAGGGGGCGGGACTTTCCTATAAGCTGAGTTTGAGGCTAGTTTTGCTGCTGGATTGCGGTAATATGATTCTGATTAGTCATTTATAGAATCAAATAAATATTTTTTTACCATATTGTGTATTCCAAACTATCCAGTGTTAAACGAGGGCCGTTTGGATGAACACAGAGCTGATACCATAGTGATGGTAAATGTTTTAGATATGTGAAAATGGGTAATTTCCCGCGGCACACCAGACCATCTCTCACGGCACTGTAGTGTGCCGCGGCACACTGGTTGAAAAACACTGTCCTACAAGGGTCTCAGCCAATCAGTCTTTACATAAATTCAGTTTTGAGCTGTTAAAAATTTGTGGTTAGTTAGGAACTACACAACTTATGCTTATTTTAAGTAATTTATAAGCAATTTTTACGTAAATGTCACACAACTGCGCGTGATTTTTGCGAGATGCATACACAAATTTGAGGCTTTCCACCACCGTTCCCATATGTCAACGTGTGTCTAACGGACTTTTTACGCACTGATGTATAACTTTCATATCATGTATACGGTGTACATTTTACATTAAAATTACGTAATTGACGCACAAATCACTGATGACTTACATATAAGTAACCTATAATCCCAACTGGGCGTCCACTCCCGGGGGGCTGCTTCAGCTGGCACCTAGGAGGTGACATACCAAGAGAATCTGACTGTTTAATTAAAACAAAATTTCTACATAGTGTTCTGAATGTCAAAGTTAAGAAATTCAGTGAAGTACGGGTTTAAGTGTTCTTTGCGTGGATAATTTCATACTTCTTTTGTGCTTTTAACGTAGTTCATTCAGGATACGTTTGTGAAAAGTTCATGAAAAACACCACAACTTTTTTCACGTATATTTACGTGTGACAAATTGCGCAAATTGTACGTAGCGCTTTGTGACACAACCATAAGATACTACAAAGTGCTATAAAATATACACCATTTACCATTTATAAATGAAATTACAGGTAAATGTATTCCTTTTACTCTGTCTCTTCATAATAAAAGGTCTTCTAAGAGGCTTAGCATCGGTTAATGGCATAAAGTAATGGGTAATAAATTACTAAATTAGATTTGAAGTTTAAAGTCTCATCTTTTGATCAATTGTGAAAGCATTCCCAGTGGTCTTTTAATTATTATTCTACAGTATTTACCCAAAATAAAAACCTAAAAACTGTTGTTTTCTAAGACATAGTTTCTTCAGAGCGGTAGAAGTTCTTCAGAAATTCACAACTGAGTTGTTGGCAGGACAGAGTAAGGCTACCCCCATTTCCCATCATCCCTTTGTATACACCCCTCACAAACCCAACCTAAAACTTGTTGAAACCCTGATTCTGTACTGTAGCTAAAACACAACTGGTAACATTTCTGAAGGGGCTGTGGGCCAGAGTAAAATTGACCACTTGTCTTGGTCATGTCATTTTTACATGTTTCAAAAATGCAGTTTGTTAATATGTAAATTTGTAAGTTTTATATGAACAAAATTATTGTTATTTAGCTTAAGTTCATTTCCATCAGAAATGTGATCATGACATACGTTTCCATTGAAGCTCAGACTCAGTTAAATTAAACTGTGCTGTTTTTATTCAGTGTTTAATTATCTACCCTGTTTTTTTTTTAAAGGAAAATCCTCACTAATCCAACTTTTGCACATTTGTGTTGCTGCTTCTTTGCGTCTGTAGGTCAGTGCTTCCACCCAGAACGTGTGTGAAAACTGCGTCAGTGAAACTTAATCTCAGATAACGTCTCTTTAAAAATCAATAATGGATTTCCTTCTGCGGTTACCCTTAAGCATGTAAACTGATGGTTTTCTTGCTCTGTGTGAGGAGTGCACAGTGTCTCCCGACTGTGTGGGGATGCTGTTGGGAGTAAATCAATGCAAAGTCACAATCTGAGTCCTTTCTTGTCCGTCGCTGTGGTCAGTAAACACAGATTTTTTGACAGAGGTCTGAACCCTCTGGGGGCTGCGGAACATGTGTGTCCTTGAGGGAGAATGGAGCGGGATTTCTGCTTCCACCTGTGAATCCGGGGACTCTCCGCCTCATGTGAGCTGTCACTGATATGTTCCTTTCATAATGCTAATGAAGCACATATGATTATTGAATGTGTGTCAGGGAAGCAGCATGAGCCCCATTTGCTCCTGCTTGTGTTTGACATGCTCTTGTCAGCACCATTAATAAGCTGCTATAACTCCACCTCACTCATGTGAACTGCTGCCTTTGTCCCATTAAATGATTTATGAAGCCTTGAATTCAAATTAGGAGGTCACTGTTCAAGCTGGAAGGAACGCGATGCACCTCGTTTCTTTCTATTCTTCCCAAAACCTCACTCTATCTGTCGGTTCCTCTTTTAGCTCCTCTACATCATTTGTTTCCCTCCCTCCAGAGCCTGATACAGGGTTGTTGCCTTCCTTCATCACTTGCTACCTTACCGCCTTTATTTTTACCATCTTCTTTAGCTGTTTCGTTTGCTTTTCTCTATATTAAAAAAAAAAAAAACTGATAATTAATTGCAGCACTATGGAGCTCATGGCCCACTTTAAAAAAAGAGAGAAAATCATGGAGGGAACCACATTCTACTTTTATTTGACACAGAATCAAAACGCTGCACCAGAGAAGGGTAACACAGAACGTGCATGCATGTTAATGCAAACAAATCTTTTCTGTGCATGTGTGCCAAAACGGGGAGCAGCTGAAGGAGAGTTAGAGGAGGAGAGGAAGGAGGTAAGAGGGGAATCCTGGAGAAGAAAAAAAAAAAAAGGAAAACCTGAATGTATGGATCGGTTGCAGCAGATAAAAGGGAAATGCCCTTGGCTGCTAAAATGCAGGCCCTCCAAGCTTATCAAGCGGAGCTCAGGTACACAGAGATCAGCAAATTGAGCTCGAATCACGCCATATAAACACATCAGTGTGTGATAACCAACACCGAGCTTTACATCACGCTGATTAGCATTAAAACCACTGCTTATTTTCCAGAGCAATTACACCACGCGGAGAGGTTTAAGTGTCCTTGATAGCAGCTGTAAGGCATGAAGTGATTACCTTGGGTTTCATGTGCACTGACCTCATTTACTCAGAAACACACATAATTGCTATGTGAACAGTTGTACTGAAGGACTAGGCGCCATTCTCCCCCCCAGGTGATTTTCCAAACGATTATCAGTGTGGACTGTAAATTGATGAGGGGCATCCCTGTGTAAACCCTGCAGCCATTTTCTGGTGGGATTGGATCGGTTTAATAAAACAACACGCCCCATGACTCGGATCTTTAACAGGACACTCTGTAATAACTTTATATTTGTGAAAATCTACATTTTTGTATCTTGTCTTAGAACTGTAATTACATCTTACCGAACGCTGAAGTGCACTGTGCATTAATTTGATTCCTAATACAATTGTTGTCTATGTGACACAGTATTATAGGCAATTTATGAAAGAATAAAAAATATAATCACAAATCTAAAGTTGCAAATTAATGAGGAAAAAAACCCTCAAAATACGAGAACAACGTAATAGAAATATATCTCTCTCGCTTTCTCTCTCTCTATCAATTTATTTATATATCTAAATCTATATCTATATCTATATCTATATCTATATCTATATCTATATATATACATATATAGATATAGATATAGATATAGATATATAGATACAAACAC
The DNA here is from genome assembly GCF_002922805.2 of Oryzias melastigma. NCBI lineage: Eukaryota > Metazoa > Chordata > Actinopteri > Beloniformes > Adrianichthyidae > Oryzias > Oryzias melastigma. The sequence goes on from NC_050525.1 coordinate 9,308,279, forward strand.
ATATAATATGTATGTACATATTTGGGCGGTAAACATGAATGCGTTAATTGATCAAGCAGAATTAACGTGTTAATATTCATCAACGCAAATTGATTACACCTTGAGAAGCAGCAGTCCTCCGGTTTGCCTCACCGATTTAGGCTTTCATGACGTGTTTTTCTTCAAAAGCTGCTTATTGTCGCAAAATCTACCAAGTAAAACATTGTGATTAATAGTGATTAATCACAACACAAAAGTGTGATTAATCAGATTTTTTTAAAAGCTCTAAATTTACAGTTTTGTGTGTAATTTTGCATTATGATTATTTGCAGAAATTAGGTGGTCGGTAAATACTGTAACAAAAAAATGTGATTAATTGCTATCAATTTTTCCCAGGTTTGCGATTTATTAGTTAATTGATTCCCGCCTCTAATATATATATATATATATATATATATATATATATATATATATATATATATATATATATATATATACAGTATATATATATGTATATATATTCAATTTTATTTATATAGCCCAATATCACAAAGAAAAAATTGTCTCATTGGGCAAGTATGTGAATGAATGAATGCATGAATGAATTAATGATGATTTATTTCAAGCAATCAAGTATTAATATATGAAAGGACATATCACATAATAAATCAAAAGTAGATTGCTTGAAAGAAGGTGGAAGGAAGCGAATTTATATAATCCCACCACTTTCTCTGCATGAATTATCAATATCTGGTTCAGGACTTAATATCAAATATTAATAGATTCAGGTTATAAAAGATCATAAATATCAGTTATCCAATCAAATTTCAAAACATCCACAGACAAATCATTTATATTAATCAGTAACAATAATCTAAATATCCTCATTAAAAAAAGACAATTTGTGTATATTATATTTATCAAGGAATGATTATAAAAATGCAAAAAGTAATAATAGGTTGAAAAGAAAAAAGATCAGGAATTTGAGCAGAATCACATGATAGTTTAGGAACAAGTTTAAGGCCACATAATCGTCCTTCATTGTTATGACTGAGAGAATGTGAATGTCTCATTTCAAGGGAAATGTGCTCAAGTCCTGCAGCTCAGAATCAGGTCAAAATTCACATTCAGTGGTTTCTTGAGTTTACATTTCACACTTATTTTGCATCAATTAAAGGTTCAGAGATGTTTAATCCCACAGTTCTCAAAGTCGTTCATGGATTTTATTTCCAGAGGCTTCGTCAGGTCTGGTGGTCTGAGTCGTTTTACAAAGATTCTGGAGTTCTAGACCCATGTGGAGTGGATCTGTTTCCTTTAATGTAGGATTCTCGTGTGCTCCGCCAGATCAGCATGATATTACGAGAGAAGCTCATTAAGGTACACAGTCGAACCCTTCAGGTGTTTTCGTTGTTTCATCAGAGCTATCTTGTTCTTTCGATTCACAAACCTGATCAGGATCGCTGGTTTATCCGTATTCTTTCTCCGAGGAAGCGGATGACAGACCTCAACAGTGTTTAGGTCCAAGGAAATCCCATTAGACGCAAGAAATTCTCCAACTTGATTCTCCACGGTCACGTTTGCTCCCGTATCAGCTCCGTTAGCATCACTGCTAGTGCTGGCAGCACCAGGTTGCACCCGGGGTTGTAGTAGAAGACCAGGGAATAAGAGCACATATTATGTACATATGTACAATATATATATACATATATAATTATGTACATGTATAACATAGATATAATAATACAGGATTTATATAATATAAATTACACAACTTTAAAGCATGTAAATTTACGGCAAAAAATCTTTAATTTACGAAAAAAGACACCAAAGCTGTCTGTTTTTTGTTGGAGCCGTGTTAGACGATCAAATATATTTAGCATTTCATGAGACTTTGTTTATGGATAGGCTCAAGAACGACAAAATTCATAACTTTTTGACGGCTAATAAGAACGTTGAAAAGAATATGCCGGAAACTGTGTCTCTACCAATGGAAGCTTTACGCAGAGTGGAAGGAGATTTTGTCATGTGTGGTGGAATAAATGATTGGCAGTGGACACATGCAGGGATATCACTCACCTTGTAATATTATCATTATTATTTTTTTAATTTGGTAGCCCTAAAGTTGAAAATCTACCATTACAACCAGGTATATTTATGACTTTAATCTCATGATGTAACTTTTTTTGTGGCCCTAATACTCCGTTGTGTGTTTTCACTATCATATAGAATCATATTTCCTGCACATACTTGTTACACACTCCTCTATGCATCGACTGCAAATCCGATTTTCCCTGTTATGTGTGAAGAGGTCAGTTGGACGTGAGCCTGCTGGTGAGTCAACATGCCGTTGAGTGAGATGACAACACTTGTCCGTACAAAACGCCGGGGACTCTTTGACCCGCAGCCGACTGACCTGGTTTAGAGAAGGCTTTACGTCAGTCACACATGTCACACGTTCACAGAAGTGAAAACATTTTGTGGGGTGAAAAATGGAAAACCTCAAAGCTGGTTGATGTGTTTATTATGATGAAAAATTGTTTTTTATTGTTGACAAATGATTTTGGTTTTTGTCTTTTTTATTTCATATTTCAAACAATAAAACTGTTTAAAATATGTATTTTTGATCATTTGCAATGGCCTTCCATTCTGCTATTCTCATTTGCCACCTTTTTAAAGTCTTCTACACCCGATATAAAATGTTCTCGCTCCACCACTGCACAGTAACAAGATTATGTTCACACTACCTTGCAGCTATACAACCTTTATTTAGGCAACTGTCATATTCAAAAATAACTGTAAACACATAATTACCAAACATGTATATTAAAAGCAGGAGTTGTTCAATTTAATCGTGTTGGGAATTAATTCACTAAAAGACCTTTGTCGTTGGAAGTATTTTGCTTCTTTTGGATCAGAATTCTTTGCTCATTCAGTTGAGGACTTTTCACAGCGGCTTCATTGATCCTGATAAAAGAACCTGGAGCCTCGATTAGAGGAGTATTAAATGAAAACAAATATCTATGATGTGTAAAACGTTCTTTTGACACCTTCACACTAACTGAAATGACAGTTTTATCTCATTCCCTGAGCTCCTCTGGTGTTCCCTGTCAGTCCTCCTTGTTCTTCCCATTTCTCTTTCTCCCACCCTCTCATATCTCTCCTTTTTCTCTGGTATCTTTGAGAACAAGGAATGAATGACTTTAATGGCCTGATTGAATGATGAATTGTTTTATTGTGTTCAGCGACAGTGAGTATGATTCAAATACTTAAAAAAGAGGAGAAAGAAAATAGAGAGAGACGTTCTGACAGGACAGCAGACGCTGCAGATGGATCCATGTAACAAGTGGAGTAGGTCATAGTTCTACTGATGTTGCAGCTCATCCTGACTCCCCGTGAGAGTCCAAGGAAGATGTGCAGATCATGCACAGTGTTATGTGGAAGGAGGAGTTTAAAGGAAAATGACCTAGAATCTTCTACAGGCTTTATCCTTTAAGGGGACCTAAGCTTATTTTCATGTGATGGGTTTGTTTAAGACAAATATTTGGTCAGTAAAGTTATTTTTTCCAATTTGATGTATTTTTCTCTAAACATCTATTATAATAAATTACTGGAATGTGATTGCAAAGGAAGACATGAGGTTGATGCAGCAACACCTAGCAGGGTTAGTTGGTTTTGCGTTTACCCGGTGACATTTTTAAGTGTGTCTGCTGTTCTTCTCAGAGTTTTGAATGTATCAAGATGCTTAAAAATTGGTTTTCTGGCTTCCAAGAATAACACATTTCCATTTAGATCTATTCTTTAAATACGGAAGAGGATTAGGGCCACTGAAAAAAAAAAAAAGCCCATGAAAAATTCTGACTTTAATCTCAGAATTCTGAGATTAAAGTCAGAATTCTGACTTTAAAGTCAGAATTTTTCATGCGCTTTCTTTTTTTTCAGTGGCCCTAATCCTCTTCCGTATTTAAAAGACGTAAAACGTAAGATATTTTTTGCCAAGTGGGGCGACCTTGGTGCAGAAGTAGAGTGGTTAACCTCTGAGTGTAAAATCACAGGTTGAGTTCCCGCCTTGCTAGTCTATGTGTTGAAGTGTCTTTGGGGAAGACACTGAACCCCACAACCTGGTGGTTCTAGATTGGCACTAGTGTTCGGCAGCGGAATCGCCACCAGTATGTCACTGTATGTGTGAATGGGATTGGGCCTTGGACCTTCAAGTACGATAGTAAAGTGCTAAAAAAAGTATAAATATTTACCTTTTAACCAATTAAAGTCTGTATATGGCTAAATACAACAGAAAACTGTTTAATTAAATCACAGTCGATGTAATGTGAGTACACTCATTGGTTTTAGGTTATTTTCATTTACCTGAAGTCCCAGGTAATCAGCTATGTTCGTGTTTTCTTTTATAAAACAATTGCTCTGCTTGTGTAAATATTCTTGCAAGGTTCACAAATGTGTAATAGTTGATGTTCCAAGGCAATTCATGCATAGTTTTTCTGTCTGCCCCAAAATGTTCCCTATCTGTCTGTGCTCTTGGAGTTGTTGGTTAAGAAAGAGTACTCATTTATCCATCCGTCCATCCATCTGTCCACCGTCTGAACCAGGTAAATCCCCACTCAGCAGGTCTGGATTAAGCCTTTCCCATCTACTGTTGGACAAAGCCAGGGTGCACCCTGGAGAAGTTTCCAGTTTGCCACAGGGCCACACTCACTCACATGCACACCTAAGGGACAATTTAGAATCATCAGTTAACCCACAAGGCATGTTTTGGGGCTGTGGGGGGAAGCCGGAGTAAGAGAACCCACACATCTAC
>NC_050525.1:9313198-9318302 GCF_002922805.2 Oryzias melastigma
CAAAAAAAAAAAAAAACTCATGGCAGTTTTGTTTTAGGTTTAAAGATATGTTTTGAGATGTTGAAAGTTAAACTTGGTGGGGGTCATTTTGTACTGGTTAGCTTTGTTGACCCACTGAAAGTAAAAACGGGATTTTTCAGAGTGCATGTGACCATTACTGACTGATTAATCCTACTGTCACACCAACAATGTGACACGCTTTCTTCTTCTACTACTGTTTATAAGCACATGTCTGCCACCTACAGGAGGAAGAGGCTTGGTGCGAAATGTCAAAGTGGTTCAAATCTTGTAAATCTTTTCTTTCAACGCTTTATTCCAATAAATGAAATACTTGGTGTCATAGAGGTTGTACAAGCTTGCGACACATGAATGCCAGAATTTTGAACTCCAAACATTTTTTTTTCCTGAAAGAAAAACTTTATTTAAAATATATTATTTTAAAATATTATTAATGATTATTAATAATAATAATGATTATTATTAATAATAATATTATTAATATTTAAAATATTTATTTTTATTACAAACAACAGACTCAAACTTTACAGATTTTTCCAGAGACACTCATTTACATTGATTTTTCATCAGAAGTAGTTGCTTGAACGCACATTGACGAGAGCATTGTGAACGTAGCTTAACATTTTATTCAAAGTTTATAAAATACTTTTTGGACCAATTTTATGTTATTAACTCCATAGCATTAATTATATGGAGCAGTTTGATCCATTCAAGAAGAGCTTTTTCCCTAGAGCTGTTAAAGCTATAGCGCCCCCTTCAGGACAAGTCCCAAAAATAACAAATGTCCTGGACAACTTCAAAAGAATAACCACCCTCCAACTGCTTTGTCCGTCCTGTTTATTTATTTATTTGTTTGTTAACTTATTTTAAAATGATTCAAGCTGAAGTTTTTTGGGAATATTTAAAAAAACGCTGAGTTTATATAGTAACAACGGTTTTCAACTTCTACCTGCACCTTTGATTTTTTTAAGTCCTGTACATCATTGGAAGTCTTCACACTCTGGCAGCAGCATGTGTCTGATGAAATGTTGCTTTTCTGTGCACCCATGCAGAGCCGCAGCTGAAAGGCATTGTTACCCGGCTCTTCAGTCAGCATGGCTTCTACCTGCAGATGCTGCCTGATGGCTCCATTGGCAGCACAAAGGATGAAGGCAGCTCTTTTTGTAAGTTATTTTCACCCTCCTGAGACTACACACTTATAGAAGATAACAACAAAAACCTTGTTAGATTGTTGTAGCAACACTTATGTCAAGAGAGGGGAGAAGGGTATTTTGAAAATAGTTTTAAAATAAAGAAATACTAACCCGCCTTAAAGAAAGAAAGCACGACAGTTTGATATAACCTTGCAAGACAGTTTTCCACGTCTCTTCAAAATCAAAAAGTTCTACTTTGCTATCTGTATGCTTGAATGTTGTTTTAAATTTGACTTTTAAATTGTGCTCCAGCAGGGTCTTTTAAGTTTATTTTATTCATAATTCAAGGAAATATTCAACTCTCAATTAACAATTTGATTTGCAAATTGATCATGCAATTTAAAAAAAAAAGCATTTTGCAATTTCAACATTCATTATGAAAACTACATTTCAAACTTATATTTTATAAATAAAATTTGAAATAAAAACAAAATAAATTGCATTTTACAATGTTATGAGTTTTTTTAACTTACTTCAAATAAAAATGCATTTTGCAATTTACACTTTAATGTTGGATTTAGCTTTTTGAGATATTTTATTTTAAGATTTCATAGTAATTTTTCATATTTAAGTCAAACTTTTAAAATGTAGAAAGCTAATGTGAATGTGAGTTTCAGAACTCTTTCTCATTTGTCATTTTGTGGTCCTGTGATGCTCTCATGATCTGTCCAGTTTACACCGCGCCTCTTTCTTCCTCACACCTGGAACAGGTTAGGAAAAAAACAGGCTGAAAATATAGAAATGACCAAACAATTTTACAGGAGTATAAATTATTTATCTGGAAATCATTTAAAGAAATAAAATGGACCGGATCAGGGATCTGCAACCTTAGGCTCTTTACCCTTCCTTTGTGTCTCTATGGTAATAGAAAGATAAAATATTGTTAATTTTAAAAAATAATGTGTTTTGGGGACTAAATAGCAATATAAAACAGTCGGATAAGTCCATTTTTATTCAAATCTTTAACAAACAGTTGAAGAACACTATGTATCACTCTGCTAGGCTCCTAACTACACTACCCAGGATGCTTTTTAGTTAAACAAAGTTGATCTTTGAAAAGATTTTTGAGCGTTGTCTACCACAAAAAATCTATTTGAGTTCAGTGACCAGATTTCGTACTTAAGATTCGCTGGATTATAAGACAGACTGTCTATTATTGAACAAAATTGAAGGATTTTATATGGGAAGAATCACTAATTTAATTGAAGTTTGTTAAATTTATGAATTTCTGTCCAAGATGCACCAGCAACGATATAAAAACATTTTACATTCATTTTCAGATTTTTTAATCACTGCTTACATGTGATAAACAATGTCTTTTATTTTGAAATAAGAGTCATGTGAACCTCTACCAAAACGTATAAACTATTTTGAATTGTTATTAATGTCCCGATGTTATCCTACGCTTATTTCTAACTTGTATAATTTTGACTAAATATATTTTTGTGGAGAGTACAATGTTAAAAGTTATTTAAGGTTTAAGTTGATATATTCTGGAATCATATTTTTTTATTCATAGTAATGTTGAAAAGTTACATTTTAAAAGTTAAAAAAATGTAGTTTAGTATGTTTAATAAATATTTATCTTATTCAGCCCACGACCTAAGGTGTGTTTTGGATTTTGGCCCCCTTGATTGAGTCTTACACCTCTGCACTAGAAACAGACTTAAGACAAACTGTAGTTTTTACCAAACCTGGACATTGAGCTAAAATCTCCCAACTTTTGGTGAAGTCATCATTGCACTTTCAACCCTTAACTAAACCAAACTAAAGAAAATGTTTTATATGGAGCACAGAGGCAGAAGAGTCAAGAACAATGTAAGGACTTTCTCAGCTCACCTGTCAAATTTCCCTGAATTAACATCCCTATTTTTGTGTAGGAATGGGATGGGACTTCTTGTCAAGCTGGCTGTCAAAGTTTGGCAATTAAGTGTTTTCTCACCTAGAGGAGAAATAATTGGATCTCAAAGTTTGATTCCGGTTGAATCTTCAACTAAATATCAAAAAGTCATTAAATGGAATTATTTGTATCAGTTGAGAATGTGTGATATTTCGTCCTGACCTTAAGCAAAATAAAAGATGCGGTTATTAGACCAGAACCCAGCTGTCTTTGCTTATAGTTTGTATCATTATTTTAGGCTTGACTGTAGACGGTAGAGCCATTATGTTCATTTTTTTCCCATTGAGCCCTTTCTCCCTAAATCAGGTGGTGTGATGGTGTTTTATCAAAAGGGCAACACACATTTGCCACCTTTATTTAAGCCATCCAATCTGCCTTTCTAATATCCACATATAAAGACACGAAAGCATAAAGGTGAGACACTCGTGATTTTGGGAATATACATTCTGAGATTCTGCACTATTATAGCTCATGTCCTTGTAGCATTTACCATCACTGACAACGGAAATGGCAGAATATGTTACTGGAGATTGATGTCCCAGGCAATTGGCTTTCCCTTACTAATGCCTCTCTTTGTCGTCCGTTTTTTTTTTCTTTCTTTCTTGTGCTTTATTCCCTGTTTTAGCTCAGTTCAACTTAATTCCAGTGGGACTGCGGATTGTTGCAATTCAAGGGACAAAAACAGGGCTGTACCTTGCCATGAACGGTGAAGGATACCTCTATACCTCGGTAAGTGTTCCTCATGGACCAGAAAAACCCACATAAGACAGCATAGCTAGTACAAAAAAAAAAAATGCTGGTACTTCATCATTTCTGCAGGAAAAGTTCAACATCCTCATGGAGAAGAGTTATAACTGCTGGGACAGAGTGGGACAGACAGTTTGAGAACAGATACTAACTAATGTTTTCCTTTACAGGTGGTCTGTTGTTTTTGTTTGTTTGTCTTTGTCATGTAGCTGAGAAAGACTAAAAAGTATTTGAGTAACAAACTGAACTTCCACAGGGATCCACAGCTCTACACAGCTTGATATAGAGATGAAAATGAATGTTATACAATCTTAGGACTATATTTTTAGAATTATACTGTATGGGTAATAGTAGATGGCCATCAGTGCCGTTTTCAATCAGTTAACTAAACTGCACAGAGAGCTTAGATTCAGTTTATTCTGGTGGGAACACTAAACAGCTACAGCGTGATTCTTTGAAGCTGTGGCGTTTGGAATCTATTGATCATAAAAGACATGTCATAAGTTCTATAAAACAGGATGAAAGTTTTGATCCTCATAACACTAAATATCCTGTTTTAATTTATTGGCAGATGGTAAATTGAAAAAAAAAGTACTCCTGACTACTGCATCAGGATGCATATGTACTTAAAGTCTCACTCCAATTGTATTTTTATCTATTGTAAAATTGTTCCTAGTGGTCTTTTAATCATGACTTTGCAATTTTTTCTTTGCAAAATCAAAAACCCTGTGTTATTTTCTAGGTCTGCTCTGCTGAGTTAATTAGAAATTTGTCTCTGGGATATTGGCATGGCAGTAACCCTACATTGATATCCCAGCATCCCAGTTATCCCTTTGATTACACTTTCTCCCACCATCTTACAGTCCCTAACAACTTCAAATTAACATTAGCATTATAAAAACAAAAAAATAGAAATAAGAAGTAATATTGGAGCTATGCAACCATAGAGTTTTGAGCTAAACTGCAGCTCTATCTATTTATCTGCACGTGGATGCATCGGAATTGGAGCAGGAAAGCTTTTAGCGGCCTATCGCAGTTGCTGCATCACAAACTTGAGATTATTCAGACTACAGGTCTTTATGTACTCCTGATCCATTATGATTTGAGCAAAGAAATACTCAAAAACGTAGTTTCAATCTTAAATTCACATAAATCTTCCTGTTTTCCATCAGCTAAATGAATTCCTAATAAATAACAACTGCTATGATGTCTTCCAGTCCGGCTTCAGACAGAACCACAGCACTGA
>NC_050525.1:9318725-9322114 GCF_002922805.2 Oryzias melastigma
TGCAACCATAGAGTTTTGAGCTAAACTGCAGCTCTATCTATTTATCTGCACGTGGATGCATCGGAATTGGAGCAGGAAAGCTTTTAGCTGCCTATCGCAGTTGCTGCATCACAAACCTGAGATTATTCAGACTACAGGTCTTTATGTACTCCTGATCCATTATGATTTGAGCAAAGAAATACAAAAAAACGTAGTTTCAATCTTAAATTCACATAAATCTTCCATTATGAGAAAAATACCATGTGTTCTTACATTTTTCTTGTGATGATCTTGTAGAATCATGAAAAATACTATAAACCTGTTAAAAACACCAAAAATACAATTTTCATTTGAGTGGGTCTTTAAGGTCATGATGTTAAGAGCAGTGCAAGCTCCTGTTTATGTAAAACGTATTTTCCACAATATATTGTGCACTGGATTGTAGGTGCACCATCAATGACTTATGTATTTTTGAAATTATTTCATATATAAGGTGCTCTGAACAATAAGGTGTATTAAATGAGACAAAAGAGTCAGAGATAAATCCATCGCTCAGTCAGACTTTATTAACTGCATTCAGAGTAACTCTAGAACTTGTTTGTCACATGCTACATGTTAGCAATGTGAGAAGCACTAGCCGTGTTCAGAGCAATAACCATGTTAGCATATTCACAATACCTGAAACTCCCAACTTTGTTTGTAACTCATAAAAAAACAAACTGTGCTCACGCTAACTACCAATCTTGTTAGTAATATAAAGAAAATACAGTCTGACGCTGTTACATGTTAGCCATGTTAGCGTATTTACAATAACAACCAACCAAACATTTAGACTGAGCCTTAGAGACCTCAAAATCCCTTCGACATCAGTGAGCACAACCGAAATTAATCAACGAAAAAGGCACTCTGAGTTATAAGGCACACTGTTTTTTGTTTTTAAATAAATTAAGACTTTTAAGTTCAGAAAAAAATTGTACTCTTAAAAGATAAAATTCCCGCTCTACGACAAAAAGAAAAAAAAAAAAGATAAAAATACAAGGACAGTTGTAAAATGTCTTAGCATAACTCTTAGCATACCCTTCATGGCAAATTTTGTTTTTTTACAAAAAAAAAAACAAAAACTAAACACAGCACTAAAGTCATACAAACAGAACAAATGACTGTGGTACTCTTTTAAACAACAGTAGTTTCTTCATAAGTGTTTAATATATACACAGTAATAATGTCTTACTTTGACTTTAGTAAAACATTTTTTTAAGGATGGCATTCTTAGCTTGACTTTTTTTAATGCACAATATTCCCTTTAGGTTAAAAAATATTATCATTTTTGAGTGAGAATCAGGAACATTCCTAAAAAAAAAACATCCTCTGAGAGAATTAACTAATGACACAAAATATATTTTAAAAAAATGAGTTAATAAAGTTTCTTTTTACTGTTATGTTGTAGTTTTTCTGACTGTTTTGGTCCTTGCCCCATTAAAGGAATAACTCTTGATAATGGAAAACTTTTAAATAAAAAACAATTAATGAATTTGTATTTTATTCTAAATGACTCTAAATAATTTCTATAAATGTTCCTATTTTGGATCATTGTTATGTTTCATTTACTGTATAAATAGTTATAATAATCAATCTAATTATTTTCCTTCTGTTAGAGTTGACAGAATGAGGTGTTTTAGAGTTGAAGTGGCATTAAGGCCTTGTATTGACAAGGCCCTTATGTTGTCCATCAGCTCAGCAAAGCCATAAGTACTTACGCATCATCATCATCATCATCATCCTCTGTGTCCTTGTCATGTGAGCTTCATGCCGTGTTAGAGAGCACTGTGGACAGACCATACATGTGTTCTGCCAGACAGTATTAATTGCCGGTGTCAGCCGGGGTAAAGCCGTCTTCATAAGCACATCTGTGCCCGTCTGACTTATGTAATTGTGCGTCTGCGCGTGGCTCAGCAGCAGCCACATCAACAGCATCACACTGCTGTGAATAAGCTTCCCGTCGGATTGCTGCGGCAGTGACTCCGTGCTCTGGGAATGTGGTGGCTTTACTGCAGCTGGGCAGATTTCACAGCAGTTCACAGATCACTGTGGGAGCTGATGGGACACTCAACAAGACGTAGAAAGCCCATGACCCCTGCTGTCTGCATCAGGTACTGCAGGGCCAATTCTTGTCAGTATATCAACATTTTTTTATCAGGAAAAATTTATTCATAAAAGTGAGTGCATGATAAAATTAAAATAAACAAGAACAACATTTAGTTCTGTTCAATAAACTCCTATTAGGTGAAGATACTTTAAGGAGCTCTTGCTTGTAATTTCAGGGCTTTTTTTTGTCTGTTTTGCAGTAAGTACACTTCCTGAAGCTTCCTGAAGCAGAATAGATGTAATCAGGCACAGGGGATGGAGGGGGAGCTGGGGTGTGCGGGGAGGCAGGATTGGGATAATACTCTGCATCACAAAAAGGTTTTTCCCGTCTTAGGGATTCTCGGCACGGACGTAACACATTACCTTTCTCATCTACTGTCATTCAAATTCATTTCTGGCTTGAGGCAAGCAGGAGGGAATAAAATCATTTACCCCCAAATCTCAGAACACGGGTAAAGAGGGAGGTTTTGATTAACTTCTAGCACTAGAGTCCACTGTTTGGATGGAAATATTCCCTCGTCCCTCATCTCCAAAATGTGCCCCACATCGCCAGCTATTATTCATCTGTGCAAGTGAGCGTAGTGGAAAAAGTGTGCCCTATATCACAAGAATAATTTATTTTACTATCTTTTCCATGCTTGTAAAATGTTTTTTTTCCTCTCCCGCCCTTTGGAGACTGCTGGAGTAAAATATCAAATATAATTTCAGGAGAGTTGTTATGAAGGGTAATTATAGGATGACTTGGGAGAGGGGTTATCTGCGGTGTCACGTCAGAGGTGTGGCTGAAGGGTGTTTTGCTGAAGTGATGGCTCCTCTTTCAAGGGGGACAAAGGTGTCACTTCCTGGAGTGCTTGAAGCTTAAACCTGGGAGGGACCTCACGTTTTTGCTCAACCCTCAATCGCCTTTATTATCCAGCAACTCCTGTGTCCTCTCTGGTGTTCTCCTTCCTGTCTTCCCCCACTTTTCCCTCTCTGTCTCCCTCACTTCCCACCCTTCTTTCTCTCTGGCCTGATTAATAATGAATGATGCGGATCATCTATCGATCCCATCCTCTGCCTTAGCGCAGCAGAAGATATCAAACCTGTCAGTGGATCTTAAAATAGCCCTGCCTCACGGGCTGAAGTGTTGTGCTGTTTTTTTTGTTTTGTTTTGCTTTTTTTAAGGCTTGATTTTCAAAGGGAGGGAAAACAAACATTGGCCGTGATGGAGCAGTTGGGCATTTGTGGATGACGAAGGAAGTCCAATGTACGGTGGCCCTGAAGTG
>NC_050525.1:9322201-9334877 GCF_002922805.2 Oryzias melastigma
AACAAAATTAAAAAAGGAAATGTTTTGCAAAATTAAAGTTTCAAAAATCTAAATGAAAAATGAAATACAATAAGATCAAAAAAGGAAGGAAATATGGGACATCACTGATTGGTTTTCGTCGTTTGAGCTTTTTTCAAATGTGTCTTCAATTTCTGCAAACTTATAAAAGTTGTATGATTATGACAGAACTTATGTCGCTTTATGCCAAACAACTTTTAGTTGAAATGGCTGAAAAATGTTATCATCTGATCAGCAGTTTCTGTAAAAACAACAACAACAAAAATTCAGTGAACAAAACTGATTTCCAGGAATGAAATGTTAAAAATTGACACAAAATGAAAAAAAAACAGGTAAGGGTAGATTTTAAAAAATGTAGTAATGTGGAAATGGAATCTGAAAAACTCAAACATCATAATTGAATCAGTGATGTCCAATAGTACCTATCTTTTCCGTTTTCTGTAAAAAGGAGACAAAAATTCAGGAAACAAAAATCATTTCCAGAAATGAAAATTAAATGTTAAAAAATGAAACAAAAACATAAGTTGGAAAAGGTAGGTACTATGGGACATCACTGATTGGATGATGACGTTTGTCCACCATTTCATCCAGACGTCATTTGGCATGAAGCGATACTGGATATGCTCCATACTAATGATAACATTTTAATAAGTATGCAGACATTGAAGAAACTCAAACATTATTCACCTTTCAGCACATCCCACAGAAATGAACCTTCACTGAGTCACAAAGGGGGTTTGATTAAGTTTTATGGCAGATGCCCCTCCAGACATACAACACAATCAAAATCAGCTTTATTGACCAAGTACAGTGTATATATACAAGGAATTTGGTTTAAGTGTCTTGTGCTCACATGTGCAAACATGGCAAGGTAAATAAGGGTAGAAGAATGAAGCATAAAAATAAATAAATAGATTATATCTGAAGAAAAAGATAATAAATACAACATTTGTTCCAGTGTAACAGTTTGTGTTCTGTACTCTGTGTCCGGTCAAGAGTTCATCATAGTGATGGCCCGGGGGAAGGAGCTGTCTTTGGGGCGAGTGGTTTTTGTCCACAAAGTTCTGAACCGTCGCCCCGAGGAGGGGAGACTAAAAGTCTGTGTCCGGGATGTGAAGGCTCTGTCGAGAATACAAGAGAGCGCAGCACTGAGGCTCCATCTTGATGTATCCAGCCTGGGGACTGACATAGGGAAATCCAGACTCAGGCTCGGGCGACTTTAAAACGCCATAGGGACTCATACTAGATGAAGATCAATGTACCACCTGGGAATTGAACCCAGCTTTCCTGTGTCCACACCTAACCAACTGAAACATTCAGAAATGCTAGAAAGAAATGTAAACATCATCCAATCAGCGATGTCCCACAGTACTTTTTCCAGTTTCTTTCATTTTGATTCCTGGAAACTATTTTACTTTTCCAAAACATCTTTTTGTCTCCCTTCCTTCCCGTTTCTTTCATTATCTGATTTGCTTTTGTAATTGTCGTTGTGATCTATGATTTGTTTTGCATTGAGAGATTTGTTGGTGTGATATGCAAGTCAGAACGTGTGACACCATCAAAGCTTACGAAGGTGAACAAAGTCATGACCCGTATGTGTGAAACTGGAAGTCTGATGCACCGCTGAGTCTAAACTTGGACCGAATTCCTGGGTCTTGGAGAAATTCTGCACTCAGCCATTTCTGTCCTGCTGCACTTACTTAATCAATCCAGCAGATTGTCTCTGCTTCCTGACAGGGTAAGGACCCTGTCGAGACAGGACCCTGATGGAGACTAAGAGATGTATATCTGTCTCCACTGGTTAATATCAGCAGTTATGCAGGGTTCAGTAAATGCTGAGGACAGAGTGGAGGAAGGTGTGGCTGGGGCATGGTCATTTGCAAGGCCTGTCTTAAATAATGGATTTCATCTAAGTTCTATTAATTTCATTTTATTGTGTCAGTTCAAATTTAATCAGCTATAGATAACTGTCAGAAAAGGCGACTGGTCCATACAAAATGTTCATTTTCTGTGAGGACGTTGCAGGGTTTTAGCTTGATTAACTTGGATTTTGAGCCGCCCAAACAAAAGCGCATCAGTCCGTTGACAGATTGGAGAGTCCTTCCAACTGTCTTTAGCTCAATTGCCTGCATCTGTCTCAGTGCCTAAATCAAAAGTTGCATTGTCTGTGCTGACCTTACAAAAGAAAGCTACTCTTCTGGATTCTTATTTGAATTGCTTTGATCGTATAAAACTTGAATTTTTGAATCATCTACTCATGTTTTGTCTTTACAATATAGGAACACCCAATAGAAAGGGTTCTGGTTTTAAAGGAGGACTCAGCTTTGGCATTTTGGTGGTTCCTGCGTGTGTTAGTACTATGAGAGTTGAAAATCCATGACTTGTCAGACACCTGAGTCTGCAAAATGAGTTTAGTCCCCTGTAGCAGCGAGGAAACTCAGTCACGACTGTGCTTGGTGATGCAACCCCTTCAATCCAACTCTTGCTGCTGAGTGCCAGGCAGGAAGGTAGAGTCCCAATTTTAGACTTTTTTTTTAATCAAATTTGGGACAGAAACCTACAGCAGCAATACCTTAGGGCGCAAAGCACTTCAATTGGCCACTAAGTCAGTAGACAGGCCATTACAGACTGTAGAAATACCACTAGAATCACGCTCATCTGCTAGCAATTACTTTCTAACATCACAGCAGACATTAAACTAAGTTAAAAACCTCAATGATTCACCAATGACAAAGCTGAACGTATTCTTATTCATAAAGTAAAAATGATTAATCACTGTATCTGTTTCAGGGTCACAGAGCTGCCAGAGCCTAACCCTCTGTAGGGTGAAGGCGGGGTACACCCCGGACAGGTCGCCAGTTTGTCACATGGCTACACAATCGCTTACCCATCTGAATAATCAGGACAATTCAGAGTAATCAATGAACTTATGGAGCATGCTTTTGAACTGTGAGGAAGTCGGAGTGCCCACAGAAAAGCCATGCATGCATGAGGAGGACAATCAAACGCACACAGGAAGGTCTCGACTGGGATTCAAACCCTTTTTGCTGTGAGGCGAAAGCACTAATCACTGCACTATACAGTTCAGAAAGGCAATTTAAAAGCAAAATTTACAGTAATATCAAGCAGAGAAATTGTGCAACAGAAAATAGGCACTGAGGGCACCTCTTACTTTTAGTTTTTTTAAGTTTCTTTAAAAAAAAAAGTAAAATTATGCAAATGACTTGTTCATATGATTTTTTATTAATTAGAAATGCTCAAGAAAAGAAAAATATTAGTTTTTTTCCTATGTTTCATTTTGTTTGTAAGAAAAAAGACACAAACTAAAATAAGTGAACAAAAAAGAGAATAGAAAGCTTTTTGCTTACTTTCTCTGGTTTTAGCTCATAACCATGTTGACTAACCTGAACCTGGATGATGGCGTTCCTAGCACTCGTCGTTGGTATTTGGATCAATCATCACAATGGCTTTGGAACAATGCTCGGACATTTTTTTACAGACGACTCAACTGCTGATTACTGTTCAACTCGAAGAAACAAGTACTTCCAGTTAAAAGCATTTGAAATGTTACAGACTACATTAATTCTTTCAATTTCTTTCACCTTCTCTTTAACTTTCCTTTTACTTGATTCTCGCAAATGTCTGTTTTCATTTTTAAGATAGAAAAAAATGTAACTTTCCTCTTAATTTCATTTCTTTGTTTCTGTTCTTAGAAATACATTTTAAATATTATAAAAGGAAACAGACATGTCACTAATTATTTTATTATTAGTGTATTTGTTTGAGATGTTAAGTTTTTTCTACATATTGCACTTTTCTTGGTTGTATGCAGAAATAGAAGGTATTGTGCTGATATAAATGAGCGGTTGATGTGTTTGACAAAAAGAGGTCATGCAGAATGGAAGGTGTGGGTAAAGTGAGATGTAGAGTGGAAAGGGACAATAAAACAATGATTCCCCCTATTCAAATTAAACTTTATCTATAAAGCACTTTTCATGCATATGTAATACACATGCTTTACATATTTGGAATATGTTTAAACTTAAAAGCTGAGTGCAAAAACAAAGAGCTGCACACGCACACAGAAAAATGATAAAAAATTTAATTATTGCATAAAAACTATATTGTAGTTAAATCCCTTTTACCTGAATGATAATTCAATAAATGGCAACTTCTGACCATGTTTCCATGTAAAAACATCACAAAGAATCTGTTTTGAACAATGTCTTCTCTGTTAAAGTTACACAGAAACATTGCTCAGTCTTTAATGTTTAATGTATACAGTATTATGTGATCAGAAAATAATTTCACATATAGTGAGATATTTACAGGTTTCAGCAGACTAGAGTTATTTTAACGATTTCCTTGATATGGTTAAACCTTTTCAGAGAAATCTCTTCTCAACAGCTCTTTCAACAAACTAGAAATATTTCTGGAAACCCAAAATATTTAATTTAATATTGATGGATTATTGCTGAAAAAAAAATCTTTAGAAGTAATTGTGTAACCACTCGGTCAGATCTATAAATTCCAGGATTACTGTAATGCCCATAATGCTGCATTTCTCTGGGTGCTACCAATTGTGGAGGAATAGAGGGCGCAACGAGACAAAAGAGTCAGAGAAAAATCTGACAGTCTGTCTTTATTGACGGCGTTCACAGAAATTGTTTGTGACACGCTACACGATAGCCGTATTAGCGTGCTAAAAATAAAATAAATAGACTGATACAGCTAAAACAACGTTTCCTGAGACTATTCTAACTCCCAACCTTGTTAGTAACACGTAAAAAGCAGTCTGACACCGCTACACGTTAGCCACATTAGCATATTACCAATAAGACTCAACCTTGTTTGCATCACATGAAATAAACAGACCGATACTGCCAAACCTTCTTACTAACACGTAAAAAACACATTGCGATACCGCAATGCATTAGCCATGTTAATGCATTCGTAACTAAAAAACTTGTTTGGAACACATAAAAAACTGACGGGTAGCACTAAAACAAACGTTATTGTGACTGAGCTATTCCCCAACCTTGTAAGTAACACACACACACACAAAAAACAGTCCGACACTGCTTTTTTAAGTCATGTTAGCATATTCACACAACCTGTGACTCCCAACCTTCTTAGTAACATATATATATATATATATAACAAAAGTTAACACTGCTTTACGCTAAATATGTTAGCATATTCACAATATCTGTGACTTCCAACCTTGTTACCAACATGTAAATAACAGACTGATACAGCTAATACATTACTGTGACTACTATAATTTGACACCGCTACACATTAGCAGCATTTGCCACATTAGCATATTTACAACAAGACCCAACCTTCTTTACAACATATAAATAACAGAATAATACAGTCAAAAATGCTAATTCCCAACCTCGTTAGGAACAAATAAAAAATAAAACGGTTCGACACCGCTTAATGTTGAATATGTTAGCATATTCACAACATCTGTGACTCCCAACCTTGTTACAAACATGTAAAACAACAGAATGATACAGCTAAAGCAACATAACTGTGACTATTCTAATTCCCAACCTTACTAGTGACACATTAAAAAACAAGTCCGACATTAGCAACGTTAGCCACTTTAGTGTATTCAGAAGAAGACCCAACCTTCTTTAAAACATGTAAAACCAGATAAATACAGCCAAAACAAATATTACTGTGACTTCACTGGTAACTCACAACCTTGTAAGTAACACAGGAAAAAAACACAGTCCGATTCCGTTATGCGTTAGCCGTGCTAGCATATTTACAAAAACACCCAACCAAACATTTTAACAGAGCGCCATGTATATCTCTTTAAATCGCTTGAACTTCAGTAAACCAAACCAGAACTATAACATATATAAGGCTCTCTTGATTATAAGGTGTACTGTCATTTTATTCTATATTTCTGTACTTGTTGGTTTACATTTTTTGTGAGTCAGAAAATGTCGTTTTTATACACTAACATGCTGTTGTGTAGTTATTTCATCTGATTTTATTTTTTCTTATACATTATAATATGTTATAAAGTAACATTTAGCAGATATGTTAATGTTATGTCCCTTATATTGTAAGCATCTTTGTGCTGTTTTTGATGGATTTTTGGCAAATTAAAGAACATTTTTTGTTTCCTTTTCTCTTGCAGGAGAACTTCACCCCGGAGTGTAAGTTCAAAGAGAGCGTGTTTGAGAACTACTATGTCACGTACTCATCCATGCTCTATCGTCAGACCCAGTCTGGCCGCTCCTGGTATATCGGTATCAACCGAGATGGTCAAATCATGAAGGGCAATCGGGTAAAGAAGACCAAGGGGGCGGCACACTTTGTGCCTAAAGTCATCGAAGGTTTGTGTCCTTTGTGGTTTTTCCTCCTCAGATAGAAGTCATCACCATAGTAACCGGCTTCCTCTTTTGTCACACAGTTGCGATGTATAAGGAGCCATCTCTACACGAGCTCGCCAGCGAGCCAGTGAGTCCACCTCGGAAGACGGTGAGGACGTCAGATTCACCGACCCTAAAGAACGGACAGAAAGAAGCTCCCAGGGCGGATGCTTCCTAGCACAGGAGGAGGAGGAGGGTGGGATGAAGGGTAGCAGTGACACTGGAGACACCGCTGTCCACGAGGCAGTGAGGATGGCACGAGAGGGTACCACCCTCCCCAACACCGCATCCCATAAGTGCACTGCAAGTCATTGAGGAACACAAGGGTCAGCAGTCCATCAGCAGGAAGGGAGTCCCCGCCCTCATCGGGATCAGCCCAACATCACAGCCAGAACTACACCCCTGTAGACCGTTTTGTTATGTCAGTGTCTTTCGGTGACTTTTTAATGTTCTTTTTTTTTTTTTGTCAATTTTGGATTTTTAATTTATTTTCTTAGCCACATCATCCTCCTTAACCACAAGGCCCTTTATCAGCACAGTAGACGGGGACCCTGTGGGCCAGCTCGATCTGCAGCCACCTACCAGCAAAACAAACCGTCAGGGTCAAGTGAAGTTCAAAGTCAGATGGACCAGATTAGGATGGAAAGCAATTTGCAGGAAGCTCGGGTCAGACCGGATCTTTTACAGTTAATCGCATTAGAACTAAAACCAATCAGTCGTGTTTTGATTTTCATCCGTGTCCGTGATTACGATGTGATAAGAATGATACTCAAAAGGACACATTTAAGGTCAGAAAAGATGACATTGAAAACTGGGGTTATTTCCCAAACTAAAAAGTAGAAATAAAAATGACATTGAAAACATAAAAAATAACAAGGATTTTCAAATAAACTCCAAAAAAGTAAATTCAAACAGGGATCAGTGAGTGTGCGCTGACTTGATAAAGGGTGCAAATAAGCAGCTGGGACTGAAGTCAAGCCCGGGACGGATCTGAGCGGGAAAACCTGAAAGGGAACAGCGACGTTTACTTCACTCAGCATCTGCTGTCAGCATAAAGGCGAGTTTGAAGCCCCACATCAAAGCCAGAGAGCCTGTGAGCTGCAGCACTTGTTATTCTGACAATGTCTGCTAGCTTATCCACTCACGAGCTTTATTAAATCACCTTGGAAGAATTGCTATGAAGAATGGAGTCGTCTGAGTGAACGTCTCGGCGTGAGTGGGTGTCTGCCGCCGCGCTTTTAGAGTCTGTGTTTGCTTGAAAGTAACAGGGAATCGCCTCCTGTTTGCCCTTCAGTCAAAGAACAACAAATTTCCTCTAATGTGCACATTCGTTTTCCTTTTTCTTTAGTGCAGCGGGATGAGGCGGGATTTCTGGTCCGGCAGAGTTTGTGAGAGCTGCACATCGGAATACCACTAAAGGGAAAAACATGTCAACTTGGTTCTCCCATCAAATGAAGAGCGTGCACAGATACCACTAACAAACAAAGACTGCAGCAAGGATGTTTCATGCTGTGTGTCACCGAGTGTAACGTAAAAAAAAAGTTGACAAAAAAGGGGGTTACTAAAAACCACATTTGAATGTGTAATTGTGTCCTAAAGTGAGGATGGGTACCGGATGTGAACCGAGGGTTTTCCAAATGTGTTGAGGGTGAAAGAAAGTCGGAATTTGTGAGCAGAATTTCAAAGAGGTTACGTCTCGGAGGCGGTTATTTGGAAAGAGTGAGGGATTAGCAGGTGAATTCTTGAGGAATGTTGATAAGAAATGTACACAGGAGAAGAGGTTGAGCAGTTTGGAGGCAGCATGTGGATATGATAATGAGGGTGAGGCACGGCACACTTTTATGACAGGGAGAATATTTCAGTCCTAATGGCAAATTGCAAAAAAAAAAAAAAAAATCTCCATTTTCCATTTTCATATTTGAAGAATCTGAAAAGCAATTTTTTATACATTTATCTAAAACCTGACAGGAATTCTAATTTTTTAAGTGCAATAACATGCACAGTTTTCAAAGTAATCCTGAGTTGCATGTAACTTAGTTAAGTACAGAAGTGCCAGATACAGGTTTCTCCACCCCTTGAAAGCTGCCGGGCCTCACTTTGACTGTTTAAAGGAATGCAACGGCAAGTTGTTTCATGTGGATTTTGCAAGTAGATAAGGCATGAACAAAGTATGTTGTGGAGGAAAAAATGAATGGCTTCTCAAAAAAGTTCTAGAATAAAGAAAGTTTAAAAAATAGCAGATGGAAATCGTAGCTGTGCTGTCGTTGGAGTCAAAAAATCCCATTTAAAATTGTTGCTCTGGTCCAAAAATCTACAATTTCCTGCATTACCTTCTACAGTTTGCATGTGTGTAAACTTGTGTGAATCATTGATATTTAAAAAAGTAAAAAAAAAAGCATGTGACTCAAACAAAAAATGTATATTAATAATAAAAGTCAAACTGCGATTGCTGCAAAAACTTTCTGATACAAAGAAAAAAACATTAAAACTCCATTGTAGACTTCATGAAAAATATTTGCAATAATAAATATAAAATAATAATAATAAGGTCACACACATAATGAAAAAAAAGAAAAAAAGCTTAAATGGAAAATTAACATTTTCAAAAACTGGAAAAATGTTCCCCCTCCAGGTGTTGTCAGTCACCTCAGAAACTGCAGTTTAGACAAGCTCTGTGAAAATCTGTGGAATTTACAGAATGTTAAACCGTTGAGATAAAGTGGTTTAATAAAGCATCATTTCATTACAAAAGTTTGAGAATCCAAAGATACATTGCATTACCTAAAATGTCTCATTGTAACAAACGACTCACTAAGACATCTTTAAGTAAGTGTTTTTCAGAACCTGCAACGAAAAAAAATTGAGCTATGAATCATTTAATTTCAACCTTTTAATGCATTTTCCCTTAAAGTTTGATCTGAGCATTTTTAGAGAAAATCTATAAATTAAAAATGAAAAGTTAAACACATTTGTTTAATTCTCTTTTCATTTTTTTTTACTTTGATTTTGGTGCTTGACTAAACAAACTGTTTATAATTGTAATATTAATTTATGTGGCGCCAAATTAAGATGTGTTCAATGTTTTTAAGTTGTTTATTTATTTTTTTTACGTGTTTGATCTACAGTAAAAAGAGGGTTTTTCTATGGAGTGCAAAGAGTTTTACTGTTGCATCCTGGGAACAGTGCTGTGTTTCCAATCAATCTGTTCAGGAATGGTCCAAATGGGGGGTGGTTTGGATTTATATCATTCCAGAGAAAACTGCAGTTGGGCTTTCATTTTTTCAAATCTGCCTGTTTGTGTTAGTAGTATATTTGTACAAGTGTCTGTGTCGGTTTGTCTTTTTGTTTTGGTAAGTTTTGTCTAATCTTAGGAAGTGGATAATGCATATTTATTTTTCTCCTGTCATTTTGTCTGCATTGAACGTATCAGCTCTCATAAGTGAAATTCTTCCAGCCAGAATGCCACTGTGCAGCTCAGCTGTGTTTTAGGTGACAGATGCAATGAGTTCCTGTGAAAACAGCAGAATAACTCCGTCGTGCTCGTGCCTTGGTGGTCATGTAAGTCTTCCAGGATTGTTCCACAAAGGCTTTCTCCTGCTCTCTCAGACTGTTGACTTCTCCGTCTCTCTAATCAATCCTCTCGTCTTCCAGACATACAAATACTTTTCTTTTTGAAGGAAGGAAAAAAAACAGAAGAAGCCATAAGTCAAATGAGCCTTGGCACTGGTCAGCCGCTGAGAACAGGCCTGACTCCTCAGGCTCCCTGCCTTCACGAGTGAGGGGAGGGGTTTAAAGAAACGCTGGACTCCTCAATATTGAACAGAAGATCACTTGGTTGCAGCTTTTTCTGAACACTTCCAAAAAAGCAGCACGACAAAAGCCAGCAATATGCAACGAGATCTAGCAGCCCAGACTCAAGGAGGGAAAACAACCCCACAAGGCTCTACAATCGAAATCTGCAGGCAACTATTGCAATTGTTTGTTTTTTTTGTTTTCTTGAAGCATGCACTTGTGACTCCTCAAGGTTGACTCTCTCTCAAGAGACAAGCCCTGGATTCACCCCCTCTCTCCATGTCTGTCATTTAACGTGTACATTTCTACTACAACTCCTATGAATTCAAAGGAGGAGTCCTATTCTGGAATATTATTCAATAAACAAACATATATTTCTATGATTGTAAACGGTGTCGTTTGATGCTTTTCCCTCGTTATATATATATATAGGTGCGAAATGTGCCAAACCGGTGCTGCTGACCTGACTTGCTGGTGCCGTTTAACCCTCTAAGTTCCAGTGTTTATGTTATTTGATTTACAGTAATTTTTTTTAATTCGTAACACGATCCAGCAGATTCTGAAGGAGAAAAGTGGCTCGTGCCTCAGGTGTTAAAGAGTTAAAAAAATAATAATAATTTTACAAAATACTGCATGTTCTACAGAACCTATAGGGTTCGACTGCATGGGTTTTCTTTTTTAGTCCCACAGTCTGCACGCACAGAAAGTCTGCAAAGAACTCCGCTATTATAAAAATTCTATGAGGTCTGAATGGTGATTTTTCTAATGCGCTGAGACTCAAGTGGATGGTGGGCTGGAATGCATTAAATTGCGAGCTGTTCCTATTACCATGCAGGCTTCATGAATGTGAATGATCTTGACTGGAGCAATTTCACTCTTAACTGCAAATATTGTGCAGGATTGTTTTAATATATGCAAGTATCAAAAACTTTTTTTTTTGATTATCTGGGTGTGAGGGTGGCACTGCAGTCTGTGTAGCTTATGTTAAAACCTGTCATGAGATGAGCTACAACCCACCAGTCCGTCTGTCCAACATAGACAAAAAATAATAAGAAGTGCTGTTTGATTTTAAAAAAGCATCACCCACTTAACTTAGATAAGACACCGGACGAGCCCCCACTTATGTTATGTCCTTGATGGGGCAAATAAAGAAAATAGGAAACATAAAGAAACCGGGAAGGTTATGAGGGCAGCACAAGCTTTTATTAGGGTGACTGGTTGATGGAGTCACAAAACAAAGACCAACTTCCTAGGCCAGGCAAACAGCCGGGGCAAGATGAAGTACAGCTTAATCCTAATAATTCAGCTGCCCCTAGAGCAGGGGGTGTTGGGAGTTTTTAATCCTCCCTCCCAGGCCGGTCATTGGTGGAGCTGAAAGCATCAAGTCAGCTGTGCAAGAGGTGGAGTCAGTCAGTGGAGTCACTGCCACCTTCAATAACTGCTCTGTCACAGACAAACAGTTCTTGAGAGTTTTTTTGTAAATCCAAGAGGTCTTGGTGTTACACATTAACATGTATATGAATGGACTTCTCAACCGCTCACCCTCCTGTGGCTCTTCTACCCCTCCACTTGGGCTCTCTGGAAAAAGAAAAATACAAACCTTTTAGTTTAAAATAGTAACCGTAAAGTAAAGTCTAAAAATGTAAAATAACTCATAACTCTCCGAGTGTTCAAAGCATAGTAGCCTTGGTGGTTCAATAATTGACAACTAAACATTTTGCTTCTCATTGTTCAAAAAATACAATAATTAGCTCTGTTTTAATTTTAGATTGTAAGATTTCTGGGGAAAAAAAGGCACCATAAACGTTTAAAATAGATTTATATATATATATATATATTTTTTTTTTCCATTGATGACATTACATAACCTACTAGATTTGCTCCATCGAGATGATCCATATGACACCGGAAGTCTCTATTTTGAAAGGAAGTCTTGTGAACTTGTGTTAAAAGTTATAAACTTTCATACTTGGGGGGAAAATAAAGTCTCATAAAGTTTGTTTTTTTATGCCAAAAAATAATATTTTTTTATATTTCTCATAAAAATATCAACAGCATAAAAACAAAGTAGTTAGTTCTTTTTCTAAAGGATGTGTGGCTCTTACTGGGTCAGTGAGAAATCGACCCAAATGGCTCTTTTAGTGTTAAAGGATGCAGACCTCTGGTCTATGGTATTACACAAAGCAGCACAGCAGGCCCACTTGTGAGTTTCCTCAGGCAAAATCTGATAATCAATTTTTTTCGCCCCCTTCAGATTTTTGTGGAAATGTCCTAAAACACAGAAGTCGGAATATTTTTCTGAAATTATCGTCCTAACATAAGACCTGATTTGAGAGAGCAAGAAGAAAATTATTTCAAGAAATAGACACAAACTTGGTCAACTTTGATCTTGATCTTTGTTATAAATATTTATAGCAATTTAAATTATAACATTTTTCAAAACGTATGTAGACCCAGGTGACAAACTCAAA
>NC_050525.1:9335216-9338508 GCF_002922805.2 Oryzias melastigma
ATATTTCTCATAAAAATATCAACAGCATAAAAACAAAGTAGTTAGTTCTTTTTCTAAAGGATGTGTGGCTCTTACTGGGTCAGTGAGATATTGACCCAAATCCCCCTTTAAGTGTTAAAGGATGCAGACCTCTGGTCTATGGTATTACACAAAGCAGCACAGCAGGCCCACTTGTGAGTTTCCTCAGGCATAATAATCAATTTTTTTCGCCCCCTTCAGATTTTTGTGGAAATGTCCTAAAACAAAGAAGTCGGAATATTTTTCTGAAATTATCGTCCTAACATAAGACCTGATTTGAGAGAGCAAGAAGAAAATTATTTCAAGAAATAGACATAAACTTGATCAACTTTGATCTTGATCTTTGTTATAAATTTTTAAAACGTACTTTTTAATATAACTATGAATAAAAACAGGCAGGAATATTATTCCAGAATAAATCAACTTAAACCTTAAATAACTTTCAATATTTTACTCGTCATAAAAAATATATTTTGTCAAAATTTCAATAATAATTTCAATATAAAAGTTCTATAAGTTAGAAATAACACTGGGCCGTTAATAACAATAAAAGAAAATGATCTGGAGGGCCGGATATAATTACCCAGAGGGCCGGATCCGGCCCCCGAGCCCCTGTGCCTTAGACCTATAGGCTGCATTGAAGTATAAAATGTCTGACTGAACAGAGTCTGAGTAATAAAATAGACCAAACACTCAACAAAGGTTTTATAACAATAAGATTTTTGAATGTTTTTCTGTAAAAGTATACATTCAATTACGATAAACACTAAAAGAAAACAGTAAGTACAAATGCATAGTACAAAGTCAAGCTAATGCATAGACGAGTAAACTAATTTGTAGTTATGAAGGAATCAAAAGCTGAAACAACACAAAGTTTCTGAACACATCTCTGTTGAGTCATAAATCGTTTCCTGGAACCAGAAGCATTTAACCAGAAAAGTATCAAAGGAGCAAACAGCAGCTTTTATGTCTCCGAAGCTCATTAAATCTCTCTGTAACAACTGTGGTTGGTTAATGTTTGACGGGCTTGGTAATTAGGCTTCAAATGATCCTTCAGAACGAGCTGAGCCGAATCTGATCTGGTAGATTATTGTGAGCGCTGGGCTGTCACCGCCTTTATGACGTGGGGACGTGGTGGCGGTCAGGGTCACACAGCTCTCCTTCCTCCCCTGATCCTTCTTCTGACGCTTTACTGCAGCATTTCAAATCTCACGCAAAGCGTGACTGCTGCATTTATTTAAGGCTAACCGCAGTAAACACACGCAGAGCTCCACCGACTGAACAGAGCTTTATATTCCTTAATGCAGCAAATACAGATTAAGGCATTAAGCCAAATATAGTTCTCATGAAAACTGCAAGAACCAATTACTCTCAGCATCTTCATGTTTCCATTGAATTTAAGCAGAGGAGGCTACATCACAACCTTGTGTTAATTATCTTTTTTTTGCAGAACCCAGAATGTGGGCATTGTTCTGTTTAAACCCAATCTGGCTTTCACTCACTTTAACATTTGTACAAGCATCAGATGAATGGAGAGGAATCAGAGGCGGATTAAACTTCCCGGGGCGCAGATGAGGATGGTGACAAACATGACAAATGGCTTTCATTACTGTGCTTGCGATGAAACAAAAGATGCAATTAAATAAAATCCTCCGTTTCATGATCGTTTTATGCTTCATTTGAAGTTTCCAGACATGTTAAATCTGTGGGTCATGGCGTGAGCGAATAAATCCTGAGAACATATTTGTTAAAAACATTCTTTAGATTAGGCCCAAAATGTCCTAAAGCAGTTGTTTTTTTTTCTGAGAATGTAGATTTTTATTGACCAATCAGACTTTTAGTTGTAGTTTCCTTGTAGCTTCGACTCGCATAACTATGTAGAAGTTTTTGTAAAGAACAGGCGTCCCATTCTTTGCGCTAAAACAGAGGCTCCTTTCTTTCACCTCTGCTTTGGACCACAGACAGCTGCAGGACTTCTCATGTGAACGGCTTTCTTTAGTAGGTTTCAGGTGACGATGCTCGTGCGTAGGTCAGTGTCTCCTCACAAAATCATATGGATATATATATATATATTTATAAATAAATAAAAATGCAGTGGTGGTTTTTCACATTATAACTAGAGCTGGGAATTGATTAAAAAAAAATTAATTAATTGCAAACCTAGACAAAAATGAATTGCGATTAAGATAAGAAAACCTTTAATTGTCCCACAGTGGGGAAATTGCAATTTCCCCACATATATTATATATATATATATATATATATTTTTTTTAGTTATACTATTTGCCAGCCACTAATTATCTACAAATAATGACTATGTGAGATCACACGTAAAATTATACATTTAGAACATTTATTTTTAACCCTTTGGAACTTCAGCTACCAGAAATAAGAGTTTTTTTTTTTTTTTGCTTTTTTTTCATGCATTTTCCTTGCCATGTTGGTGAAAAATTTTATTTTATTTCATTATTTTTCAGAGAAGTTTGATCCCAATTCTTTCCAAAAATAAAATAATAATAGAGATTAAACTTGTAGTTTAATCTCTATTATTACACATACATTCAAAGAGGCCAATGAATTTAAAACAAAATGTATTTTACTAAAAAAAAAGATAATAATACATAAAATAGTAATAATTTAAAAAGTGTATTCGATGTTATACAAACTGAATAATTTATACATCTGACATTAAAGCAGTCTCGTTGGTAAAGTCAGGATGGAGCTATGGAGAAAATATAAATGCAAAGTTTACTTTGCTCCCCCTAGTGGCAGAATTGCGTCATTTCTTTAAAGAACCATAACTCACCGCAGGAATGGGCTAGCTAGACATTTTTTCTCTTTATGACTGGGCTGGATTAAACCATCTGGTTGTGCGTTTGACACCCCGATCTAAACATATTTAACCTTTTTTTGGCGGCGTTTTCATTTTGTAACCCACTGTTGAGATACACAAACATTTAAGCAGTTGCAGCAAAACACAGAGTAATTTGGAGCTTTTCAACTGAACTTCCAGATACTCTTAGCAGTGCACAGTTTCCACCTCCTGACTGTGATAGGACCCTGTCCTCCTGCTGAAAATCAATGATGGGCTCCTTTGCTTTATTAACATTGAGGAGGAGGCAGTTTTCCCAGAACAAAAAGTCAGTAGTAAGTGTTCTTCGTCTCTGAGTCGTCTAAATCCTCTAAAGCGGGGGTCGGCAACCTGCGGCTCCGGAGCCGCATGCGGCTCTTCAAGCACCCCCTTGCGGCTCAGTGGCGCTTTTTCAATAATGTT
>NC_050525.1:9338546-9339493 GCF_002922805.2 Oryzias melastigma
ATGTTCATCAAATTGTGTTCAATGTGAGTGGTTTGCAACAATTACAATGAAAAGTAAGAAACATTCAGGAAGCGGGTCCTGCTGTCTGGGAATACATTCAAACTCCACTTTGATTGTTTAGGACTTTTCCTGCTACAAAGAATCTTGAAGTGCTTTCCATAATAAATAAAAGAAAGATACAAATAGTAGTTAAAATAGCAAACATACTGTAGCGTCCGTCAGGACGCAATGAAGAGGCGGAGGCGACCGTTTCCAACCGCGAAGCTTTTAATAAACTTGTAAATGGTTACTGTCGGCCGTAACCACGCCGAATACAACACAAACGATAAATTCCTTCATGCTCCCGCAACCCTTCTTATATTCTCCTGCTCCTCCGCCCACCCCCACACTCATCCAATCACACTGGAGCAACAATGCAACACAGAACACATTAACAGAGCATTTTGTTCCGAGTTAACTCGCGATTAATCGCAAATTATTATGTGGCCTTTTTTTAAGGAAAAAAACGTGTGCTTCATGGAATTTAGCAGTTCTATATTAATTACGAAAACAAGAATGACAACATTTATAGTTTTCATCAGAAATACTTAATTTTGTAACATTGTATTGAGATACTTTCTTAACAATAAAAGGCTGTAACATAAAATGCCTACTTTTCTTTTCATTTTATTTTAATGATCACATTTTTACTATTTATTTTTATTGTTTCTTTTAATGTTTTATGTAAAGCACTTTGAATTGTCTCTGTACATGAAATGTGCTATACAAATAAACTTGCCTTGCCTAACAAAAGCCCAAGTTCAAGTGAAGGGCATTTTAAATTCAAAACTTCAATCAACGTTCAGTAAAATAAAATAAAAAACATCAAAAATAACACTTTAATGTTCATTTTTTGTCAGAACCAAATATTTTCCTCCTCTGCTGGACTGCAGTAATAAATGAAATAG
>NC_050525.1:9339625-9369013 GCF_002922805.2 Oryzias melastigma
GGGGGGGGGCTGCTCCTCTGGCTGGGCTGGGGCCTGTACTCTCCGTGTTCCTGTGCCTTCCTGCTCTTGGGTGTGGGAAGCCTCTGCGGCGGTCCCGCGTGCCCCGGTCTGGGTGTTTGGCGGGATCGCCCACCGGGCGGTTTCTCTCCGCAGCTCCATGGCGGGTGTTGGGGGGGTCCTGGCTGCAGCTGCTGCCCCAGCGGGGGGTCTTGGCGTGGGGATGGCTGGGCGCTCTCCCCCTGAGTACATTCCATCACCATCCATCTCAGCGAAACATAAACACTCACCTGAGCACAGGTATCAGCTCACCTTAGCACTAACCGTTTGTGTGACAGAATGAAAGTCTTTATCTGAATGGGTTTGTATGATGGAGTGTGTGAGCTGCAGTTACAGTTGACATTATGACTAGTTTAAATGTGGAGACTATTTTGCCCAACAGGTGTGTGTGTGTGTAGACAGGCCCCGCCCATTCTAGTTTGTTACTTAGTCCTGCTTGTTTTATGATGTTGCTTCCCTCTGTTGCCATCTTATCTTCTCAAGAAATAAATTTTGACTGAGGCAAAACTGTTCTTGTTTCTTACCGTATAATAAATTATGTTCTGTTTTATAACTAATGATTTAATCTCATATTTTGAAGCATTATGGTTCTTTGATATCAGGAAAGCAGATTTCATATTGTGTCTGGGCTGTGCATCTTCATGGTCTTGCTGTTTGCACCCAGGTTGACCACTAGATGGCGACTATGCGCTTCACATTTCCTTCAAGTTAGTTTCTGTCAATGTTTTGCATGATATTTAGCCTCGGGGTAACAGGATTACATTGACTCACTGTGGTGTGATTACAGAAGTGTCAATTTTTAATCCACAAATGTTAGTTATCTTTTATTTTTTTAAGTTAATGACGGCAAAAATGATTGCCTAAGAACATCAAAGGAATGCAATAAGGAGGATTTCAGGTGTGTTTCTTTGGATTAGCATATTTAACAGGCTGATAAAGGGATTTAATTGGAGTTACATCACACATAAATGAATAGATCCCATTAGAAAAACAGGCCGGATCTGGATCTGGAGGATCCTGATTCAAAACAACTGCTGAACTGTGACAGTAAACACACCCTGAGGAGCAAAAACACTTCTGACATATCCTACTTCAGGAGCGTCCCTCTTTCTTTTTTATATTTGTTTTGCTATTTCTGAGATGAGTCATGTGACTGGTAAAGAAACGTACCTGAATTCGGAAACATTGTGTATAGAATTGGTTTGACATGACTCAGCGTCAGTATCAGTCTGTGGAGTTTCATTGTTCTTTAAACCCACGTGCCCTCAAAAAATGTTGGGGATGCTATCACAGAAGTTCCAAAAAGACAGATTTTGACTTGTTAAAAGTTTGCTCTCCTTCCATATAATAATTTCTTTTTCGCGTGTTCTCATTTTCCAGGAAAAGACAGGCAACAACAAGCACACCACACTTTGACAAACCGGTTAGACCACTTCCATTGCTCACCAAAGTCCTACAACGGTTCAAGTTTACTCGTTAAAAATAACTCAGAAATATGACACATAGAGTGGTCTGAACCCCCCATGTTTCACCTTTAAAATCCATTTTACTTAAAAACACACATTTTATCAAACTAAATGTGGATAAAATGACTTTCTCTTGAGGACTAAAGCCATAGGTTACAGTTTGTTGGCTTCTGTGGTTATGAGAACAAACTGCCGGCTCACTTCCTCTTTTCCTCTATATCCCCACTTTAGTTCTTAGTTTCACAATGAAAGATATTTTGAGATCCCGTGTTCTTACATCACTTACATCTTTCCCAAAGAGTGACTCTTGTGTGTCGGAAGTAGTGGAGAAGTATACACAGAGGGTAAAGTGCAAAGACGTTTGTTTTTCTTCAACTTTAGACATAAAATATTCATTAGAAGTCTCAATATCCTACCAGGAAACAACTTCTGCTCCCATTTACGTAAAACAAGGGAATAAAAGAGAGAGCTTTAAGGTTTTTCTCCTGAGATATCTGTTTACTAAATCACAAAGGCTAAATATTAATCCTGTTTATCATATAAAAAGTCTTTGGCATACTACAAACATTGTGATACTTTGATTTTTCTATATTTTTTTGAACAAATATATATATTAAAAGAAAAAACTCTGTTTACAAAAAAAATATGTAATAATTGAAATTAAGAAATGTTTTTTCTAAAATAAAGCTTATATTGTGCTTATAAGTCTAATATAATGCTTCCCAATGGGTTTATTGAAAGAACATCTGTTGTTTTTTGGTCATTTTTCTCTTTTTCTAAATAAATTTGAATTATAATATTAATTGTTCAACCTTTTTTCAAAGTCCTCTATAAATAAAATAAATGTGCCTGAAGTTCGTCTGTGTTTTAGAATTGTCACAGAGTTTCGGGGTTCCCTTAGAAAAAAGTAGACTATTACTTGCTACATGTACACTTACTCTATACTAAGACTGAGGCAGTATGCTTGAAATTAACATTTTAAAAACTGCCTATGTATTTTAAACCTAAAATGTTCTAATCTAGTCTGAATAAGTATTCATATTTTATACTTACGACAAATTCAGATAAATGTAGTATACTGTCTATACTTATACTCTAATAAATTTAATAAAACAAACCTCAAGTGTAGTACTTCTTGCTCAGGGTTATAAACGGGTTACTCCCTTAAAAAATAGTCTATTTAAGCACACTACAAGTATCCTTGATCTCTACTAAAAGTGAAGCAGTATTCTTAAAGTTGGCTTACTATCATTGTAAATTTAAAATCTCACAATTTAGTGTAAAGAAGTTTTCAGCGAGTATTCGTCCTACACTACCTGTAAATGGTGTATATAGTATACTTTCTAAACTTATTCTCAAATAACCTCATAAACTAAATTTCAAGTGCACTACTTTTTGCAAATGCTTACTGAATGAAACAAGAGTGTTAATAAAAAGTGGTCTTTTCCAAGTGTAGTACAAATAACTGTAAGCGTACTTTGCACGAGTACAAGTAAAATGTATTCTAAAAATGAGGCAGTATAAAGGTGACTTTTGATATACTATCTATATATTGTGAACCTAAATATTCCAATTTAGTCTGAAGTATCCAGTTAGTAAACTTCCTGTACTACACACACAGTTTCTGTGGTATACTCGCTATACTCATACTCAAGTATACTTCAAGAAATAAATTTCAAGTGTACTACTATTTGCTAATGCGACTGTTATTCTTTTAGCAAAAACTAGTACTTTCTAAGTGTACTATAAGCAATATTTAAACATACTATGTACTACAAGTACAAGTAAAGTCTCTCTAAAGTGATGCAGTATATTTAATGTTGACTTTTGAAATACTATAGTATTTATATATTATGATACTAAAATATTCCGATTCAGTCTGAAGATGTATCAATTTAGTATATTTCCTATACTGTACTGTACTGTACTGTACTGTACTGTATTGTACTGTACTATACTATACTATACTATACTATACTATACTATACTATACTATACTATACTATACTATACTATACATGCTCTGTAGTATACTTGTTATACTCGTACTCAAAGATTCATCTTCCTGACCGCTATGTCCCTTTCGGGGTCGCGGGGTACTCAAAGAAATTTCATAAAAATAAACTTCAAGTGTAGTACTTTTTGCTAAGGGTTAGGTATGACAATGGCTTTTACTCCTTAGACAAAAAGTTGTAAACTTTTTAAGTATAATTATAGTAAGCATACTATGCAGAAGTGTACTGACTTAATGCTTCTCAGACTAAATTGGAACATTTTCAGTCTACAGTAGTTTATAAACTAAACTTCAACTATAACTTTCAGCATATAAACTAATTGCATTTGTAAATACTAGCCTAAATATTTTTCATAAGGGCCGTTTTATTTTGTTTTTATATTTTTTTAATCAAAAATACATTTTCCAATGAACATATCTGACTTAAATTATTTTCGCAAAACATAAAATTGTGTTTAAGTTGTGTACAAAGAAATATTACAATAATGTTGTACATGTAGAATGTTATTCATGACTTTCTTCTGGCGAAGTTATAATAATGATTTATAAACATTAGTGATCTAAATCTTCTAATATTAAATGTTGATGTATGACATAAAGGATTAGACTTAAGGTTTCTGTTTAGAGACTGATGAAACGTAAACAATGCTGTTGTTGATACCAAATCATTTCCGGTGCTCAGCGTCAGCTACGTCATCACGAAACTTCAGGTGTTCGCTCCGCCCACACGGCGGCTGATGAGTCGAAACTGCGTGCGCGTACCCGCCCCCTCTACCTGCAGCAGAAACCGCCTAAAAAAGCTCGCTCCCGCCGTTCCCACCCCATTTAAGGTGCGGCAGGAAAACAGGTGCGAGCAGGAGCAGCCAGCCGACTTCAATCCACTCCAACCGGCTCTAGGTGACTTTCTTGGCGGTAAACTAAGGAATACAAGCGGACGTCGATCGTAGGAGAGACTTTTCTGAACTTTTATCGGAGAAACTTCGCTTTTCTTTGATCGAAAACAGGTGCACGCGCCCTTTGTTTTTTCTTTCGTTTAATTGAATTCGACAAACCAGGAGGGAGAAACAATGGCCCACTCCGGTCTACAGATTTTGGGGTTCACTCTTTCCCTCTTGGGAGTTTTTGGCCTCATCATTGGGACCATTCTGCCCCAGTGGAAGATGTCCGCCTTCGTGGGGTCGAACATCATCACGGCTGTGTCCATGTACGAAGGATTGTGGATGTCCTGCGCGTTCCAGAGCACGGGCCAGATCCAGTGCAAAGTGTACGACTCCATCCTGCAGCTCAACAGTCAGTATCAACTTCTCTTTTTTTCAATCACCTGTTGACCCCTGCCTTTATATTATCACCCAGGTGTTTTTATATATTAATTTGACAAAAAATACTGCCTAATTTATATTTTCGGACATATTTAACCTTACCACGACTTTGCACATTAAAAAAATATTTACAAGAACTCTCCTTTAACTTAAATAATAGTTTTGGACTCTACCTGTTCTAATTACTGAATTCGATTTAAGCCCCGCCCCTTGAGTTCCCTTTTCCTGAGTTTGAAATCTCCATTTTGTTTGTCAGAGCAGGTGTAGTTAAAGGTTAAACATCCCCATGAGGAACTGTTGGGCCAACATGTTCACTTTACTGACGTACATAGGTGGAAAACAGGTGTACGGAAGACAAATACTCTATTAATATACTTTTTTTTAAATAGTTTTTAGGAAAAATGAAAAGTATTTTGTTTGGGGGGTGGTTTAAGATAAGGGTGAACGCTGCTATAGGCTGTCTCTGAAGCCGGTACAGGGAGTGTCATCGTGGCGAGGAAACCTGAAACCTGGTTGAACCTGTTTTTTTGGATTTGCTTAGAAGCACTAGAGCACATCCACCACCCCCACCAAGCACCTTTGACACTAACCTGTCCTTCTGTCGACTTCCAGTAATCGCTTTCTGACTTTGACCTAAAAAAATCCAACATGTCTGACCGATCCGTCTGCGATCTCTCCCTCCAGGTGCTCTCCAGGCGACTCGCGCCCTCATGGTGGTGAGCATTATCCTCTGTGTGGCTGGTTTGGGTGTAGCTTGCATGGGAATGAAGTGCACCAACTGTGGCGGAGATGACAAAACGAAAAAGACTCGCATTGCCCTGGCTGGAGGCATTGTCATCTTGATTGGAGGTACGATTCATTTTAGTTGGTACTTTTGTTCCTCCATTGTTGGCGTCTCACTAATTGATACATTTCTTCCCACAGCTCTATGCACTCTTGTGGCGTGTGGGTGGTACACTCACGACATCGTCCAAGCTTTCTACAACCCCTTCACCCCCGTCAACACAAAGTGAGTAGCATCCTTTTCTGAACCTGTGAATAAAGAGTTTGCACCCATCTGACGCCTCCTTTTCTGTAGGTACGAGTTTGGCTCTGCTATCTTCATCGCCTGGGCCGGGGCTTTCTTGACTCTGATTGGAGGGGGCATGTTGTCTGCATCGTGTCCAAGAGACAAATCCGTCCCGTCTTATCGATCCAGAACCCCTCAATCCAGCATTCCGCTCAAGAGCCACGTTTGAAAGATCTGGACTTTGTTTTAGCTCAAACCTTTTTTTTTCATATTTGTTTCAGCTTCACGATTGGGGAGAATGAGGAAAATATCTGTGCATCATGCTGCACTTTAGTTTCTGCAGCCCACACCATGTTACTGTATATCTTAAGGAACTCATTAAAGTTTTTAAATGTCAGTTTACTATAATTTTTGGGGGGGGGGTTTTGGCCATGTTTTATACAGTGTATCATACTGTGGACAAACCTGTATCACTGAACCAACACAGCTGTCTTTCACTGCAGTTCACTATCATGTCTCACTGTGGATTGCACTGCAAGATGAGATTGTAACGGCCCAAATGATGTGTTATTGTCATAACCAGTTCTAGTACAGGAGACGAACCCCATAACTAACGAAGTGAGCTGATTTAGTCAAACTGTACATTAAGTTTCCCCTTCCGATCCTCAAATCTCTTAACACTTTTAGAGGATTGGCTAAAATTTGATCAATGTTTTGCATTAAGTTGCTTGTGATTTTATTTTTTTTATACTTTTTAAATGTGTGTGTGTACATAGAATAAACCGTGGGAAACCTGACATGGATACTTTTGTCTTCTTAATGTCTCAAAGTAAAAAGCTTTATATTCAAAAGAAAATGAGTTCACCCCGGTTGCTGATGTGGTTTTGATCTGGTGCTTATGAGGAACTTGATCAACCAAAGACTAAATGTCAGTTCTATTTCCTTACAAAACCACAGAGTAATGTGGAGTTCAGTGTGCTGCTCAAAAATAAATGGACGGGTAAGGCAGGAACTGACTCTGATCAATATTTCAGGTTTTCCATACAGACATTCTGATATTTGGAGACTGTAATTTTTATGAGTTTACATAGTTCAGGGATATACAACTCCAGGACCGGATTCCTACATGTTTTCCAACATACCCTGCTCTAGCGTGTTCTGATTGGCTGATGCACCTGCACCAGGTCTGGAAATCAATCGGTATGAGCTGGAGATGTTCTCCATGGGGGCAGAACTTTTAATCCGTCAACCTTCTGCAGGGCCTCGCACATACTTGATACTCTCACAGTACATCAGGACTGGTTCTATGATGGCTTGATGATAGAACACCTGCAGCCTCTCTGTAACATCGGAAGTGAAACCACTGCTGCGTCTTTTGCACTTGTGCGGGTGTGTTGGCAGCCCAATAAGTAGATGAGGCTTCACTAGAACTTGAAGGAGACCTCTCCTCCTCACAGGATGAACAGTGGAGCGTGATTCCTGAAACAAAAGATGTAGTTCTTCCTTCAATCCATTTTCCTTTTTACTTCATGGAAAATGATTACCCTGAAAATGATCACATTTTTAAACTGTAGGCTCCAGGGCAACATGGAGAGCTTTAATCACTCCACTGTGGCTTTTTTTTTTTTTTTTTTTTTTTNNNNTTTAGTTCATTTGTGTTTGGATATTTACAGGATGTATTCTATTTTGAAAGGAACTTGACAAAAATGCTTTCAAAAGTAAAATAAGCTTAATTTGTGACATAAAGAAAAATATGACACAATACTAATTTAATTATTGAAAACATTTAAAACTTATAAATTAATCTTTTAATGGCCACAAAAACAATAAAGTGCTACTTTGTGGTTCTTGCTGGATTTTGGTCAATAAAAAACTGAACCAATTGTCTTTTTTAGGGTTAGAGGTTGCAGACTCCTGTTTTAAACTCTAACTTTTTATCCATTTGGAAATGTATTATTTTAAAAAAAACTTCATAAGTACACTTCTTTTAGCACTCATCAATGATTCCTCCATTTGTGCACTTTGTGTTCATAACAAAATGACTCAATTGAACAGATTCACTTCCTAGAAAGGTACAGCCTCTGCTTTGACCACGTGACGCTGCTCTAATCTAATCAATACATTGTCTTAGAAATCAGAGCAGAAGTTGACACAGTCGATGGATTTAATCCTTCAGAAATTTGCTCATAATTTTTTTAATTTTTAGTAATGAAAGTCACATTATGTGAAAAAAATAAAGTATTATGGACAAGTACTATGAAAAGAATAAAAAATGATCCATCATTAATGTGTTATGACTGACAACACTGAAAAGTTTCAGTTTGTTTTTCTTACAGGTTTATTTCTGCATCACTGGTTTGTTTTCTCTATTATCAAATTTATTTAAATGGATTCAGATACGTTTGAGGTCAAATTAAAACAATATTTTTAGAACAAAATTAATTATTAAGGACTTTTCTGGAGATAAAATGTAAAAAAATAAGCAATTTTTTAAATATAAAATAATTTTTTTGGTTTACATTTAGATATTTTGTGTCAATTTAAGTTGCAGAAGTCCGCTTTGGTTCCTCAGTATCTCACAGAAATAATTTTTTCACATAAAATTATAGAGGGTTAAAAGAAAAAACATGGGCCAAGAGTGCGTCCGTGTTACTAAACAGAGGTCATCAACAGCTTTAAGAGAACTTTCTGTAAATAATAAAAGTGGGGTGTAAATGAACTGTATTTACACTACTTAAACATCGTGTTTTTAAGTTCTTCATTTGTTTCAAAAAGCAGAAACAGCTTTTTGAAAACCAATTAAAAAAAGGTTAATGGTTAGTGATCATAAACAGAGGATGAGCAGCTTTCTATTTCTTTAAAATGTTGCTAGGATTTGTGATTATACAGGTTTCCCAAACTATTAATGTTCTTTTCTGTTCTGGCCAACAAAAGGTCAAATAAAAATTCCATGGAAGCTCAAGATTTTCTCCCTATGAAAATTGAGATGATTTAAAGCATAAAAAAGGGTGTGGAAACTTTATGTAAGATTTAGCTATTTGGAATAAAATATTAAGAAAGCTCAGTTTACCAAGAAATGCTCGATTCTGACGTTTTCATGTCGTAAAGCAGCAGAGAAAGGAAGCTGAAACCATTTCCTCATAAAATGCATGTGATGGCAACTGAACTGGCACTCCCCACTTCAGGGAAAAACCTCCTCCCACGCATTTCAGGTTTTCACTGAAAGCGGCTGCACACTTGAGCGCAAACCAGCTTGTCAGTCAATACAATATTCAGTTCTATGACCCACTTCGACTAGCTCCCTCTAGTGGTCAAAAACAAAAGCACATCGAGTTCAGACCTTTATTAGAGAAAAAGGAAGTAATGGTATTGGGGACAATTTACTGGGGAATTGTTGAAATGATTTGAAAAACAAAAGTTCTAAAAATAAGATGAATAAATGCATCAGCATGAATATCAAGCTGTATTGTTTTAAGAAAGCGGTTTTCAGTCATCAACAAAGTGGTCCTCTTCAACAGGCCTCATGCACCTACAGGAAGTGAGCCGCTCAGGAGAGCGGGATATGCTCAACCATTGAGAGGGACGGCTCATTCTACTAATTATTACACGACACTTGCATCTTCATGCATAAAGTCCTCAAACTCCACTATAAACCTTTGGACTGTGGGACAACCATTGCCATAGTAACACCGACTGATCTGAACATAGGTGTTGATGCCTAACCCAACATTTTACAGATTGTTTAAAAAGAATAAAAAAAGTAAAGAAAAAAAGGACATGACTTCTACCAGGGTGGTCAAGCTGAAAGGAATACATTTACAAAAAAACCTTGTATTTGTAAGAACTTGATATCATTCCCTCAGGATTTTAATAAGTCAATATATTTTCAAGATGACGATGATGGATGAAGTCTTCACAGATGGACGGGTGGAGAAAAACTTCAGGGGAGGCACAGATTCAACAGGTTTGAGAGGCGTTACAGACAAGTTATAAAATAGTTAAAACTCTAGTGGGTTATTTGTCCTCCTTAAGCGTCTGTCTCCACTTCCACAGCTCTGAGATCATCTACAGGGAAGAAAGTATGTTAAAATTGTAGACTTCTTGTACATCTATACACAGGAAGAACCACTTTTCAAGTGCTGTTACCTTGGCGTCTGTGACATTCTGTCCAAATCTTACGAAGTTCTCAAACTTGCCCTGGACTTTTGGGAGCGACACACCCTGCAGATGTACAGAATAGTCACACACCCGTTAAACTTCCCTCCTAAAGTGTCTCCTGTAAAAGGTTTATTGGAGCAGACTCCGCCCACCTTCTTCATAGACTCCATAATCTTGGCCTTGACCTCAGGGAGGGACAGGTTTGCTTTAGGAGTCTGGGGCTTGGGTGATTTTGCCCCTTTGCCTTTAGGCGTCTTGTCCTGTAATTATAAAGGTAGAAAAGAGAAAAAGCTTAGGG
The DNA here is from genome assembly GCF_002922805.2 of Oryzias melastigma. Taxonomy (NCBI): domain Eukaryota; kingdom Metazoa; phylum Chordata; class Actinopteri; order Beloniformes; family Adrianichthyidae; genus Oryzias; species Oryzias melastigma. The sequence continues at coordinate 9,349,947 of NC_050525.1, forward strand.
TCTTTCAGCGCCCCCTACAGAGCGTCTATGGCTACAAGAAGTTCTCATCACCTGCTTGGCGGCAGGGGTGTTGGGTGCAGAACTCTTTCCGTTTTGAGTTTGGGCCTTCTGCTTGTTTGGTGTTTGTTTGACCTGCAAACAAACAAGTCAATAAATGAAAACATTAACTGGAAAACATTTATATAGCTGAGGATGCAGAAGCTGCTTTACCTTAACAGGAGATTCTTCAATCTCACTCTCCTCATCTTCATCTTCCTCATCCCTATAAAAAGGTAAATACTGCTTTAATTGAACAGAAAAAACAATATATAATAACCTATTTCGAAGTCTGAACTTTGTTGTTACCATGGTAACAGGTATGTATTTAGTGAACCATTTCTGGATGTTTAATCATGTGGCATCAATATGACCTCTGGGTTAACATTTGATTAACTCCCTATTAGAATATCTGCAAAAACAAATGCAAACGTATGGATACAGCGCCCTCTGCTGGTGAACTGATTAAACGCACCTTATGTTATAAGATGGTACCCATTTATTTAAAATATAAAACAAAAAACATCAAGGACGACGCATGATTTATGTGCATTTTACGTGTTTATCATAGTGAATATCTGAGTGTTCAGATATTTATGAACTGTCCCACAAAAAGGATATTTTGTGACATGTAAGATCGCTGATCTTTTTCTCTTTGTTTTTGTAGCAATGTTCAAGCAATGAAATTCATTTTTAATCACTAAAATTCAGAAAAATGTTTGATGTTAAACATAACTACACAAAGCAAATGCGCTTTTATTGGAACTATGTAGATTTTCCAAAAATAAAGTGTTGGTGAGGGTTCTTTCAAAGTAAAACTATCAAATGGCATTCATAAAGGGAAAAAAGACTTGTGGTTATTTTAGTGCGATAGTTCTTTGGCATTTCCACTAAAAATGAAAAAGTGAATTCATAATATGTTTGATGGAAACGCTTGTCAGATTAGAATAAAGATTTAATGTTTTTACATTTTTTAGAGAACTGTTCTTATTAAAGTGTCGTCTTCATTTATGATCTTGTCATCGATCTAGTGCAAAGTGTCTGCAACCCGAGGCTCGAGGATTTAATACTAGAATAAGAATAAAGTACACATAGATTTATTTTAAAAATTAGACTATACCCAAATGTTATCCTGTTTATTTTCAGTAGTTAAAAGGATTAAATGGATAACGCACACCAGAGTCCTAAAAATGGAAAATCCCATGCTTGATTTGACGTTCATGCTTATTTGACACAGGATACGTTTTATTTTGAAGGGAACTTATATGCTGCTGTCAAAAGTAGAAGTCGTCAAATTAGAAAAAAAATCTGTTTTTGTACCAAAGTGTTTTGTTTGATTTGTTCTAAAATGATACAAACCAACTGTGACATCTATGTTTCTTTTAAAGTTGAAATTAACCATCAAGTTACAGAAAAGTGTTACGTTGTTTGAAGGGATTTCTTTTTTTTCCAAAATCTTAGCATTTTTATGTTATGTTGATTCTAAAATGGTGTTCTAAATAAAAATGTATAAATTATGCTTTATATTTTTTATCCAGTAAAAAGACACATAATAGCGATATTTATTCATCATATAATGAATGATAAGAATTGCAGTTTGTTCTGTGAATCGATCCATATATCTAGTTGATGACGTGCTAAAATAAATGGCTAATTTTTTTTCTTAATTCTTATTAGCTTCACTTGCATCTTCACTTTCTTAACTTATAACTTTGAAAATAAGGCTATAAATGATGCTTACAGGATGACTTGAGGTGTGTAGACAAACAGAACTCAAGGGTTCATTTCTGGATCAAACTGATCACGTCACTCTGGGTCCAAAACCCAAATGCTACTTCAGTCAAGATGATCTTAGCAACCAACATTCATTAAAAGTTCAATACTCACTCATCTTCATCATCCTCATCGTCTTCATCTTCATCATCTACATCAATCTTCATCTTTTTCTGTTGGCAGATCAAACAGGTAAAACTCAATATTTCACAAAGACTTTTTTGACGATTGTTCAAGTATTCAAGTCAAACCTGAGACTTGGCAGCAGGTGATGAAGCAGGTCTCTTCTTTGATGTTTTGACCTCCTCCTCTTCCTCCTCCTCTTCTTCATCCTCCTCATCAAAGGACTGATCTGTCTCCATCACTGAGAGCAGATGGTGTGATGAATGCAGACCCACAAACCGGCAGATAAAACTTCAGAAAACAAAACCACACTTACTGACGAGGTGCTGCCCGCTGAGATGGATCGGACCAGAACCCGCCTTCAGACGGAACACCGCTGGGGGGGTGATGGTAAACCCGCCGAGACACACCTACAGAACAAAACATTTCGGGTCACAGAAGCGACTTCACAGATCCACATTTAAATCAACTAAAAGAAGGAGAAACTAAGGAAAAAGTATAGTCTTCATAAGGTTCACTTATCTCATTTCCCTCCATAGAAAGACTAAACATCAGTCAAACGTACTTCAGTCATGTGCACAAAGGAAACTGTTCTTACACTTGGAAGAGTGGAGGGTTTGAGTGACACCAGAGCTGCCTTGATTTTCTGCCCCTCGGCATTCTGTCCTTCCACCTCCACCAGGTTCAGCTCATCTTTGGTGCTGGGGTCAACACAGGCCTGAGGGGGGAAGAGGGACAAAGAGTTTGAGCTGAAGAAAAAGACATTGACTGAATTTTATAGGCCTATGCTGATCGTAATTGTGTTTTTTAACAAGTTCTTTTGGCCTTTTTCTGAAGTTTAGAAGACTGAACCCATAAAGACCAGACTAATTTTTCCTAAAAAAAGAAAATTATATGGAATACGCCACAAACCAATTAGACCACAAAATTAATTTCAGTGACAGCGATGTCACGAGTTCTCTTGGGTTAACATAGCCTTTTTAAAAAGTATTTCTTTACTTAAATTGTTTGAACCAGGAAACGCAATACGTGGAACTAGGGTGCACATTGCTGCACGTTTTTTAAGTGTGCACAAGGCTGGATTTTTGTTTTTGGCCACACGTATTTAAAGTTAAAGCCCCATTGGCCGTCATGCACCTCAATGTTTCCTCTGCATTTGATCCATCCCCTGGAGGAGCTGCAGAGACACTCACGCTCGGGAACCATTTACTTGTTTAACCCCAATCGTAACCTCAACCCTTCCTCTGGGTCTGCTCGACTGAGGTAAAAGTTCAGAACTGTTTCTTGAAAATAGACATTTTCAATAAGAAGAACTTTTTCTACTATTTACTAGCATACATCACCCACTTGCAGTCGAAGAAAGCTTGGTGTGCAATGCCGAAGCTGTCCAAATCTCACAATTTGTGCAAATGACGGAAACTGCCCATTGCTACAGACCTTGCGATGGCGGATATTAATTTAGTTTTTAGTTGAAAACCAGATGCAGGCATCATCAGGCTCATTGCCACTTCAGGATTCATTAGATAAACCGATTCAATCGCTTCCAAGTCCCTGATTTAACCGCCAATATGTGTTCAATTGACACGTATTTTTGCATGTAGAGCCAGAAAAACGTGCCAAGAAAGTTGCATCACTATGTGCACACCTGAGTTTTGAACATGAAAAGCCTTTAACTTTTCATCAGAACTGGCAGCTTGAACACGGAGGGTCTGTGTAAACATAGCTTCAGGTTGCAGCTGTGAGGGGTAAGCTAACGGAAGAGCTCTAAACATATAACTCTCATTTATGGGATTGAGGCTGTTCAAGCCCCGCCCACAACTTAAGAGGCAATTTTTTAATGAACTACGGCCACTGCAGAAAAAATGTCCCCAAAAAAACTGCAACTTTTTTCATTTTGATTTAAAAAACAGAATATAATTAAAAGGCTCTTGGAATGCCGTGAAAATAGATCAAATTATGAATAAAGTGGAACTTTTAATACACTTTAATTCATCAAATTTAGAAAAGTTTCAATTTATAAATTGCATAATTTAAATGATTTTTTAAAATCTGCTTTTTAAACGTACAAATTAAACAACGGCACATTAAAACATGAATTGATATGCACATTACATTTTTATATGGCTTTAGTTTTGATATAAATACACAAATTTAAGAACGTCAAAGGCCTTCATTATAATTACCAATTTGAGATCTAACTGATGCTCCAGCTCATCGTCTTCAGGACTGAAGATCACTTCCTTCCCGGCTTCCAATGTGCATCCTTAAAGACAAAAAAAGCTTAAAAACAAGAGAAAATGTAAAGCTTATAAGTTATATTATTAATACGCAATAAGTAAAAGTGCAATACTTAGACTAACCACTAGAGGGGCCCATAAAGACGACATGAAGATTACATGCACCACGTGGGACAAGAAAACATGTCATTTCTGCCCAAAAACCGTGAAATAGAGCCATCTTGATATATATATATATATATATATATATATATATATATATATATATATATATATATACACACACACATTACAGGATCAACTATAAATACAAACTAGCCACTAAAATTGTTTTAAAGAGTGCTGACAGCAGCAAAACTCAAATTAGGAATGAATAACTGGAAATATTTACTTATAAAAATTACATTTGACTTTAACATTCATTTCTAAATGACCCTTTCAACAACTAATATGAATCTTTATTTAAAAGGATGCTGCATTTGACACGTGCTTCAAACAAAAGTAGGCGAATTAGAATATACGATGGGCTAAAATGAATGAAAAAAATACCACAAAGTGTGGAAGACTAAATATATAAAAACGTCAATTTAAATACAAAAAAATTGGAATACCTAGAATTTTTAAGTGGATTTGTAGGTCAGCCTGAAAGGGGGAGGGGCCTATCAGCACGCTTGAAACCACGTTGTCGATTTTTCTAGAAAAGAGCTTCGCCGTCTCAAAAATAGGTTTATTTTCTTTTGCCCGTAAAACAAAGAACTTAAACTAAAAGAATGTGAAAGGCTAAGTTTTATTTGAAATAAATGTCGTTTGCATTTGGAAAAGAAAGCACGGCGGCCGCCATGTTGATATTCCAGCATGTTTGTGCGTAGCAAGTCTCCTGCCGCGTTTCCAGTCAGAATTCAGTCAATAAAACCTTTAAGTCGTATTAGAAAAAACACACTACACGTTTTATGTACCTCCTTTTAACGTTACTTTAGCTACTTTCATCATAAATTGAATACGCGCGAGCGTCAGCGGCCGCCCCCATATCTCCGCACGAGCTTTAAACACGTGTATGCAGCGTGCACGAGGAAGACGCGCAAACCTGCCAAGTTATCTTACCATATAAAAATGTTTGTGGTGCCAAGGATTCTTCGTCCAACCCGTTCATTTCGCTGACTGACACGGCCGCCGCTTGTCTGAACTGGAACAATCAGGGATCGTGGATGGAAGGACTGGTACTTTGCTGCTGCTGTTCTTCTACTCTGCCGAAACGGAAGTGATCCAGCAGATGAGAGCGCTCCCTGCAGCTTGGCAGCTGATAGTGTTAGAAAATATTAATGTTTGATTGTAAAGTTTCACTAAATAGTTTTGAACAAAACGTGAACAATTCCGAATTCAACATCAAAATAATAATAAAAACAAACCCAATCAAAACAAGTAAAATTCAAATAATTAAAAAAATATATTATTGATGAGCATGTTAGTTTACTTTTGTTACTATAACTAATCATAAAATTATTTAAAAACTACAATATGTTAAAAACTTTGATTTTTGGGTTACACGTTTGTTTTGGCCTGATATAAGGTTGTGTAGTACAAAAAAAGAGAGAAAAAAATCTATTTTTTTATTTTTATTTTTTGCTTTTAGGCCAGTAACACATAAGAAAAACCTTTCATTTGGGTTGTACTTTTCCTGGTGTAATGTAATAAAACAGTTAACAATATATTATTTTAAAATTTAGCACAAGACGTGTTTGACACTTTAATATTTGCTTTTGATTGGCTACAGGTCGGTGCACGCTCTGTAGCCACTTCTATTATTGCACAACATATAATGACATGAAAAATAACAAGATTAAAGATTAATTTTATATTTTTTTTTATTTTTGTAAGAGACCACGGTATTAGCGGTATAATCCCCTTTGAGTTGTGCTTTATCAGAAATCTCGGACATCTCAGAAGCAACCGTCCTCTGTGAGGCCTCCCCGACATTCATTCATTTCTGACCTCATCTGGCATTTTCCCTTACATATTTTTGCGTGTATTCAGACTGAACAAATTTGGTTCGCTTAAAGTAAAGCAGAGTTCTTTGCTCCTGATAATACAGAACACATTTTCAATCAGAGTACACCCAAGCGTACTCTGGTTCAGGACCAGGAGCTGCTCCCAGACCCATATTTTAAGGGGGTCTTGGTTTCTAATCGTACTGAGCTCTCATTTGCTCTGAGTTTCTTCAGTCTGAATGGGCACCATGCTCGGAGCGGAACTGGACCAACACAGCCACCCATTACAGGCTGTATTGAGTAGGAAAATCAGTGGAAAAACATGGAGCAATGATGAGATGCAGCAACTCATTGAAATGTGATCGGATGAATGCAGGCTCATTAAAACAACTTTAAAATCAGTATTGCTTCTCACACTTTTTCCCCAAAAATCAAAACGTCAGAAACACTTATCAGCATACCTTTTTTGTCATCTCCTCAGTAACCACCCTGCAAAATGACTCCACCGTACCAAAGTAGCAGTAAAAAGTGACCTTCATGCAGACGTTCAAAATGGGTCCGTAAAATATAAAGTTTGAGTAATTGAACTATCCCAACAAGGATTGCAAAATTTAGGACTTCCATTATTCCTTCCCTCGTTGATTTCTCATTAATGACTTAATTGATCTTCGGTTTGAATTCCATTGTTCTTTTTCCCATTGTGTCTTTTTACTGCACAATGTTGTTTAAATTTGGAATTTGGGTTTTCTTTGTTTTCATTGATTTTATCAACAGTGTAGTGACAATGACAATTTTCACTAAAATTGGATAACTACACTTCATTTTACCCTTTTTTTTAATTTCTTTGAAAAGTCTATACCAAAAACATACTGATTGAGGTTCAAATGCATGAGGAGTGCACTCATGCAGTTCTTTGTACGGTCTGACATCAGCAGGGAGAAAAGACCTGCAGTAATCTCCCCTTCAGGCATTTTAGAGAGTGTTCAGAGACTTACAACAAGCAGGAGCTGCTGCCTGATGTAGTCTGCTGCTCAGATATGATTGTATGAATGAAAATCTTTCAGGACTTTGGTGCACAGCATCCATGCCCCTGTAGCTACTGTACATCCATAATTCATCCGTCAAGTGTGTTTTGCAGAAGACTGCAGTCTTTTCAGCTACACAGTTTGGGGAAACCCATGAAACACTCCAGAAAATGTTCCTTTACAATATAATCTGCTCTAGATTCCTTTAATGTTTGTCTGAACAATTCTTATGAAAAATAAAGAAATAAAAACGCTGTGTTTAATAACTTATATGTTTATTCAACTGTTTTTTTCTAGGGATAAAACACCTCAGATTCAAACCAAATCTTAGGCAGATGAACCACATAACTAAAAAAACGCTCCACTGTCTGCAAAAAGAACAATGTTTAATATTTTAGCGATGCAGTCACTTAATCCTGGTGAATTTTTGTTGACGATAGGGCTTTAAAACACTCGCTTGCAGGAAACCACCAGCAAGAAACTGCAGAGGAAGCTTCGGTGAGTGTGCTCTTCACGTCCAAGCATGACATCACTGTTCTGGTTTCAACGTATATTGTCCAAAAACTGCTCCCAGTTAGCCCTTATATTGTATTTGGGTCAAAATTGACCCATTTTCAAACTTGAAAACATGTAAATTTGGACCCAAACTTAATATAAAAGTTAAATATGACTCATGATTTTTGACACACCTTTTCACATGATGTCACACAAACCAGCGAGTGTGCAGAGTGACTTCCAGCTATATATTATGTCTATGGTTTAGAACGGCAAAGCTGTAAAGCAATTTTACATAAATAATGAAAGGCAACCAAACCAATTGTGACCAAAAGTTGTACAATATTTATTTTATAAATGTGCTACCTGGTTGCAATAATTTTTTCCTCTTAGATTGTTCAAAAATGTCTGTGGTACTGCCTGCAGAATACTGCACAGTGATATTAAACTAGTCAGGATGGTTTTTCTCTGACAACCCAGTCAAAGTTAGACGAAGGTTACAGGTACTTCACCGAATGCTGCTTGTTTTACTATGAAGGTAATTAAGATTTTCTTTTTCTAATTCAAGCTAATGCTAGCTCTCCACGACGGGGATGAGACGTAGAGCTAGATGCAGAAGATCTTTCCTGCAAATTTAAAGTTGCTTACATTTCCATGTTCACAAAATCACTAAAAACAGAACTAAAGTAAGACAATTTCAACGTGTCTTACAATAAAGAAAAACTAATAACTGTTGTGTTATTTTCTGACGTAGCTCCTCTTTGCTGTTGCTCTTAAGCGTGTCTGATTCCTGCAGGATAATAAAGGTAAACAAGGAAAAAAATAATCTGAAAATGTCAAAAATGTATATAAGGAAATAATTATTCCCACGCAATTTTTTAAATGTTTACGGCCAGAGATGAATTTTGGTCCTGGCTGCTCTTATTTTGAAAGCTGAAAATACACGTCTTCATAATGGCACTTAAAGTATTTGCAGTGCCACTTGGTAAACATTCCTATTTTTACAATTACCCCTCAAAATACCCCAAAAACAACAAATACCTCAGATTATAACGACTAAATTTAGCCTTCAGCACAGTTAAAACACGCGCCGCTAACATGCAGCAATGTGCATCTTTGCTGCAACTATTAAATGTGGCCAACATGAATTTCCATCAGTTTTTGTGCTCGATCGCACTTAAAACACGTGTGAATAACATCAAGCAAAATAGAACAAGTTAGAATAATATCTGCTCAAAGGAAAGGTCGATATTTTCAATATAACCTCCAAGTTTGAATGATTAATCAAATTTGAATTTAGATTTGCGAATACAGTTCAGCAGGACATTTATAAAATACATTTTGTACAATTATCTGTTGAAATTGGTAAGGTTACCACTATTATTTACATAAAATTATGTTAAACAGCGTTCAGCTGTCAGCTTTGCTGTTCTAAACCCAAACACTGGAAGTGACGATTCACATTTTGGGTCGTGTTGCCATTTTGTCTGACGTCACCGTGAAAAGGGTCTTTTGTAAGCACATCTCTTTGACATTGCACACATTATCCTAAAAGAAGCAATCCTTTGTTCTAAAAGTACATTTTGGACAAAAAAACAAACCCCTAAAAACCAAACAAACAAAAAAGTCTCTAAAATCATATTGTTATTGGACAGACTTATAATAAGCAGGCAGCCAAATCACAGGGGTCACTGCATCGATAAATCCAGCACATGACAATAGAATCTGTCAATATCTTAGATGCATGAAACAGAACACCCATAACACATGTAAAGCATGGATGGAAAAAGACTCTTTCGAACACATGCAATTACAGTTAGGCAAAGAAGGATTCGAAAAATAAATAGTTCCGTTTCTGAAAGTCATGGCTCTTTAGAAGGTCAGGAGGAGCCTGGTAATGCAGGGCTGTCTTAGTCTATATGTCTCTACCGTGACAGGGCTAAAAGCGTTAAAAAAGTCCAAGGCTGTCACATGGTTCTCTCGCTGTGCGTCAAACCCCTGGCATGAAGGCTAAAAGCTTTCCTCTCCGGTCCCGCCGTCTGAGTCATCACGGGAGATTCCGGGTTCATCCAGATCTCAGCAGGATGGGATGGGTTAGAGGAGGAAGAGGAGGTACAGCACTGATGCACCCTCACACATGCACTCACAAAGAGCCCTCCTATGTTACATGTCCCTGTCTCCTTCGTTTCGCACTCGTCCTACATCACGTTTTCAAACAGCTGCATGGATCTCATCATGGTTTCGTCCTGGGGAGAGAGCAGGGATGCAATTAAAGGGGAATAAAGAATTAAAGTGGCAGCTGTGCACATGTTTAGCTGCAGATATAATGTAGAGCTTCGTGAAAACAGCAGCATTACCCTGTTAGTTCTTGTAAAACATCCCAATTTGGCAAAAGTCATATATGGAGACTAAATAAATTAAAATATATTATTTTGTTTACTTATTGAGAGACATGCTTGAAAAAAAAAATTTGAATGAAAGGCTGTTTTATTTGTTCATTTGCTTTAATATTCCTGCACTTAGAGGACTGAAACTTTTGTTATTTAGTACTTTTTGTGCATTTTTTACACTATAAAATATAAAACTAAACATTAAAAAGGAGAGAAGGACACAATATAATAAAAAGAAGAGTCTTGTATCCTTTTATAAATGTTCACACCATAGCAGTTTTCAAGTGGGTGATTCAACCTTAACATTGTTACATTATTATATTCATTTTTTTAGGTCATTTCAAAGCTTAGTCATAGAGTTAAAATTTATATATATAAAAAAAGCAAGGCTTGATTCATAACAGGAATCATGGAGAAACAGCTATCTTGAAGCTGCAGAACAATTCATAGCTCCACTTTTTTCTGCCAGAAGATTGTAAAAAACATTAAAAAAGCATCAGCGCAAAGGGAGTTTACTCTGTTGCTCCAAAACTGCTATTGGTGGACAAAGATTGAGCAGTGAAAAAGATTGAATGTGTATGACTAAGATGAGATGTTTTCAAAAGAGCATGATATGTCTTTTTTAAAGACTCATGCTGATGAAAAGAGTTTTTTTTTTAATGTTTTTCTGGCAGTTTTCTAATGAGGGAGAACATATTGAAAGATACAGTAACAATAATTAAAAGACCACTGAGAACACTTTCAAAACAGATTAAATGAGGATCGGGGTCTAACTTTAAAAACATGTAATGCTCTGAATTTTTTTAAGAGTTGATCACAAAAAACAGAAACATTCTAAATAATTTCTTCACCCCGGCACCTACTCAGCCTGCAGCTGCCTCCACACTGCTATTAAAAGAAGAACTGGTTATCCACTGCAGCAGAGTTACACTGTTGTTCAGATCTGACACAGTTTTAAGGGATGTCATATGTGTCCGTATAATGGGTTCCTAGAATATCTCGTCATTTTACACAATATTTGCGAACTTGATGTAAATTCAAAACAAGGAAATATTCCAAACTAGTTAAAACTTTTCAATGTTGTTCTTTTTGCATGTTTAATAGTTTTGTAATGAGGAGGAACATACCTCTTGACAGGCTACAACAAACTCCTCCAAGGTCACCACTCCATCTTTATTTTTATCCATTTTCTGTGGAAAAAACAAGTTACGTAATAATTTTGATCAACTTGCAACAATGTTTATGTGAAAACGACCATATTTTCCACACTATAAGGCACACTTAAAAGCCTTTTTATTATTATTTTTTTTTTTAAAGGACACTGCTTCTTTTAACCCGTGGATTAATTCTGGTTGTGCTTGAAGGGGTGAGAGATACACGCTGCTCTGTCAAAATGTCAGTCTGTTTTTTTATTTTAAGAGTGCAAACAAGATTGAGTGTTTTTTGTAAATAAGCTAATGTGGCTATAGTGTAGCTGTGTAAGTTTGTTTTTTATGTATTACTAATAAGGTTGGGACCTAGCGCAGTCACAGCAAAATTTATTTTAGCGGTATCAGTCTTTTTTTTTTTGTTAGGTTAGGTTGGGTGTTATTGTAAATATGCTAACGTGGCTAATGCAGAACTGTGTTTTTTCTCCACATGTTACTAATAAGGTTGTGAATCAGCATAGTCGCAGTAATGTTTTTTTCAGTAGTATTAGTCTTGTTTTTACACAAGTTGCTAACAGGTTTTAGTGCTATTGTAAATATGCTAGCGTAATTAACATGTCGCTATGTTGGACTGAGTTTTTTTTTTACATGCTAGTAACGAGGTTGGGAGTTAGCTTAAAAGAGTAACATTTGTTTTAGTCGTAGCAGTGTTTTTTACATGTTGCTAACCAAGGTGGGTGTTTTGTAAATACGCGAACACACGGCTTTCTTGTAGTGGTATCAGACTGTGCTTTTTTTTACTTGTTACTAAGAAGGTTGGGAGTTAGAGTAGTCGCAGTAACATTTGTTTTACTGGTATCAGTCTTGTTTTTTTTTTACAGGTTGCTACCAAAGCTGGGTGCTACTGTTAACATGCTAACGTGGCTAACGTGTAGCGATATTGGAGTGTTTTTTTTTTTTTTTTACGTGTTCCTAATAAGGTTGGGAGATTGCATAGTCCAGTAACGTTTGCTTTAGCAGTATCAGTCAAATTTGTTTTAGAGTTACAGGTACTGTAAATACACAGCTAACACTTCTAGCTTAACTAACATGTAGCATATTACAAACAAGTTCAAAGCTTTGTCAGAATTCCTTCACTATTCACTACTACATAGTGCACTCTATATAGCCTCCTACTACTGTCCAAATCTACAATTCCAAAATCGAGTGCACTAGAAATTTCCCTGAAGTCTTTGCGTCCGTCGATGCTCACTAGCGAATGAAGATCACTATGGATTACGGTTGAAGAACTTTGTGGAAAAAATTTTGTTTGATTGTAATTTTTTAATAATCCATCAACATTTAAATCATCAGAACAAAGTGGATTTATAAATAGACATTGTAAAAGGCTTATATTGATTACATTTTCACTTTGTGAAATCTGTGATGTTCTAGTTGTTTTAAAAAAGAGTAGTGAGCATGGTGTCTGAATTGCTTTTAAAATCCAGGGCACTATATAGTTTTTTAGTAGTTAGAAATTAGGATGGGAACTCGAACATAGTCAAAGTCTGACTGAAGTGTGGATTTATCTTTGACTCTTTTGTCTCACCTAATGTGTTGAAACACACACCTAATAAATGAAAAGTTGAAAATAGACTATTTCTATAATCCAGTGTGCCTCATTGTGCAGAAAATATGGTACTAAAACAGCCAAAACATAAAATTGGCTGAAAATGAACTTAACAAAAAAAGGTTCAAATGTATTATTAACAGTGTTTATCATAAAAGGACCTGAAAAAAGGCATCCACGTGTTGCTGTGGGACGTCTCCCTTTAATGCGGGGTAGGTGTATTTGCCCATCATGTCGTAAATGGCTCTCACAATCTCTGTCATTTCCTGCAAAAGGGGGCGGGTGTTCATCGTGTGGCGGCACAAAGGGTTGACATAACACATGAGACGCTGTTTAAACAATGGGAGCTCCATCTCACCTCTCTGTTTATGTATCCATCTCTGTTGATGTCATAAAGATGAAACGTCCACTCCAGCTTCTCCCTCAGAGTGCCTCTCAGCAGAATTGACAAACCCATCACAAAGTCCTGTTATAAATGAGGATATCTTCATCAGAAGCCTGATAATTTGTCCTGTTTGTACATGTTTGTTTCCTGATTACCTTAAATTTGATGGAGCCATTGTTTGTGGTGTCAAATGCGTTGAAAAGATAGTGTGCATACGTGCTCGCATCTGGAACAACAGCAAGAAATCTGCTCACAAACAGATCACTGAGTGAAAAACTGCACAGAAGAATAATTTCTACCTCCATGTGGGAAGAACTGTGCATAAATATGTTTGAAGGTCTCTTCGTTTACCACCCCACTGGGACATTCCTGTGCAAAAACACAACTCTTTTGTGTTATTCCTCTCGCTTGGTCGCATGGGTGTTGCTCTCTGGAGGTGAAATCTAAACTTACGTTCTTAAAACCTCGATAGAGGATCTGCAGTTCCTGTTTGGTGAAGTTGGTTTGAGCCTCCAGCTGATCCAGACCCTCTGGCCTGTGGCACACCATGGTCATCTCCAGCTCATCCTCCGTTTTATCTAAAGGGAAAACAGCAGAGACATATGTGTTCACTTGCTTGTGCATTGCTCAGCATGAACTATTTTTTAGCTTTTGATGAATAGAGTCAAATCCTTAAAAAAATAAATAAATAAATTTTGTACATTATACAAATTTTGTACATTATACTTTTATATTTACATTCTTCTTTTTTATTCTTAATATTATTATTATTATTACTGTAATTAGTGTTGCTGTTTGCACAAAGGGAGGAGAGAGGAAGAAATTTCATCTGTGCTTTGTATGCCCTGTACTCAGCATATTTGACAAATAAAAGCCTACTTGACTTGACTTGACTTGATAAAACAGCTCAGCAAAGCTTGAAAATGTAAAGTCAGTTGAAAATATTTCTGAAATACGATTAGACAGCAGAAAAAAAGGGTGGAAAAACATCTCCCTGAGGTGGAGAGAAGCAGACAAAATATAAAACAGCAAAGAAGTAAAAAAAAAAAAAGATTCGAGCAGAACTGCACACATTTGACAAATGAGTTTGCCCCCCAAGGGGTTGAAGCGTTTTATTAATGGCATCATGGTGCTCAGTATCGGTCTCTGTAGAGACTGATGGAGTTAAATGAGCGTGGAAAGGTCTCTGCTGTGGGGTAGTGTTTGTCACTGTCACGGGAGAAAAGTCAGTGCTAACAGCCAAACATCCTGCAGTGCCACACCAATGAGTTCACACAAGCAACCAAGCAGCTGATCCGCACAAAACGGATCATTTTTAGGGCACGGATGTGAGACGATGGAGCAGCCAAGTGATATGGAATATCTTAACAGTAACAATCACTACCAAAAAAAATTTGCAAGTTCAAACGAAAACTAAACTCTTGCCTTTATTTTAGCCAAATGTATAGGTAAACTAATCCTGAACATTAAGAATCATTTAAAGTAAAGTATAAGATAAAAAAAAAAAACAATAATTAAACAATCGGAGGGAAAACAACAAGCAAAAACCTCTAAAGGTTTTTACATGTTCCTCTTGTGTTCTTGTTGTGTATATTCCATTTCTCCCATCTTTTTTGGATTTTTTTTCCGTCTTATCATATGATTCAGCATTTCCATCTTATATATTTCCTGAACTATTTCTTCCCATTCTTGTTCCGTTGGTGATTTAGTTTTATACCAGTTTTTGTTAATTGTTTTCTTACAGGTGTCTAGGAAATTTTTAATTAAATACTTGTCACTTTTAAAAAGATTGTTTGACAAATTGTCCAAGTATAATAATATACTTGTCTGTGGTACATTGTACAACTTACATGGACTTTTAATTGGAAGTGGTCACTTGACCGTGCATTTCCAAGGCCGGTGTGAGCACAGCTTTTAATTATAGCCACCAAGACTTTTTTACAATGCTTGCTTGGCAGGTCGCTCATCATCATTGGCTCAGTAAGAGCCATTTTCTTTTTCATGGCTGCATTAAGAGTGCAGGAAAAAAGTAAACATGTTTTTTGTGCATATGTTTTTATATTGATTGGATAAATATTTTGTTGAAATAAATTTTAAAATATGTCTTCGGTCTCAGCTGGTCAGTTGCATGTAGTCATCTGTAAGTGGTGCATTATTTATCAAATTTGCAGGAATCTGCAGAAAGCTTTTCATCCATCCATTTTCTTAGCCCGCTATATCCCTTTTGGGGTCATCGGGTTGCTGGAGCCTATCCTAGCTACTGTTGGGCAAAGGTGGGTTACACCTTAGACAGATGACCAGTCTGTTGCGGGGCCTACAAGCACCCCCACACACACTTGTAAACCTAGAGACACTTAAAGTTTAGAGTCACAAATTAAGCCGGAGTGCCTGGAGAAAACCCAACATGCACGGGGAGAACTGAACACAGTTTATTTAGATCTTAAAAAATCAGCTAATGGTTACAGTGAGATAAATAGATCTTCAGGTTGTAACAGTCACAGTGTTACACACACACTCACAAATACAGTCAACATTAACATGTCGGCAACATTGTGGTTAATCCAACCAGGTGTGAAATATTGACACCCTCCTCCCATAATGCTAGAAGAATAAACATGCAGAATAAATACCACATAATCAGATAAAAATGAATGTTTCCCTGGTCACCCCCGCTTGTTGCAATGGTTTGACCCACAGGTTCCTAAGCAACTTGATTGTTGCACCCTGTGACTTTAATGTGCTGCCAAGCATTTGTTTGGGATGTGGCGACACTGTCATAAGCTACAGAAATATTTACTACAATTATGTGGAAATTCACGCTCTGCCTTTTTTAGTCCTCCTAAACTACAAAACAAACAGCTTTAACCATATTTGACATGTGTCAGCATCAATTAGAGGGCGTCTGAGTGCTCATTACTCTTCATTGCTTCGTATCAATTGCTCATCACAGCTCCAGTGATAGGTCTTCATTTCATGCACACACAGCTGTGGCTGTCCAGAGCATATTCTACCACTATTGCCTCCAGCTGAGCTTCTGTTTACTACAAAGAGAAAGTGACTGAGATGCTGCAGAGCAGAACAAACATATGTGGCAGGAGCGCTGTGAAGAGGGCCAATTACTTTCTGTGCACCACATTTACTTGACTTATAATTATAATGTATCATGCATATTTCACATTGATGATTTAATAGAAAAAAACAGCTGACAGAAAAAAAATGTTGGCTTTAATCAGTTTGATTATGTGTGTCACATTTTTAATTTTGCTCAGGGATAAATAAGAGTTACTCTTTAAATTTTATTTAAAACATATTATTGTGTATTTGATGTCCCACTCCGAGCATCTTTTAATCTATTTTAAAAGCACTCCCCGTGGTTGTTTAATTGTGAATATGCCGTTTTAAGCCCAAATCAATAAACCTATGTCATGTTCAAGGACATAGTTTCTGCAGAGCGGGAGTAGTTTGTTAGAAATTTGCCCCTGAGTTTTGGGCGGGACCGTTGGTGCAGAGCAACTCCACCCCCTTCCTCTCCCTGTTTCTGAGAGTTCTGTGTTTACACTCTCCCCCACTAGCTTGCGGCCCATCACATCCATAAGCTAACCACTCTCCTCTGCTGAGAGTTCTCTGTTTATACTCTCTCCCACTAGCTTACGGTTCCCAACATCCCCAAGCTAACCCCTTCCCTACTGCTGTCAGTTCTCTGTTTACACTCTCTCCCGCTAGCTTATGGCCCCACATATCCCCAAGCTAATACTAGCGGTGTAACAAAAATGCAAAGCAATATTGGAGCTATTCAGCTGTATACATGCTTGAATGTGGAAAATGAAGACGGCCATGGGATCTAGTCATCTATTTTTGGTTGATGAGCTTGTTTTTTCTACATAACAAATAAAATGCTTTTCAAATTGCATTTTTTGTCTGCTCCTCATTCACAACCATTTCAATAACGAGATGTTCAGAAATGCAATTTAAAGCTTAATTTTCCCTGTACATGTCCTCCATCATGACTAAAGTGCAAGAAAAACATGTTAAAAATAAAAACTCAATTTTTATTGTAGTGCATCTTTAATGATAAGACAGCACGTCATAAACACAACAAAAGGTGTTGCGGTTGTGTCGTTTCTTTCTGTCTCATTACTTTGATTTCTGTCAAATGTAACAGATGGAACGTAATGAGGGTGTAAAGAGGAAGCAGGCAGAGGCCCTGATTGGATGGAGACTCAGTAAAAATAGGAAGAAGGCAGACTGCGAGATGGAAAATAAAAAGCTGTGATGAGAGGAAGAACAACACCTGTTACACTCAGATTTGATGAATGACAAACATGCAGCACCGATTCCCAAAGAGAGAATCTTCAGAGTCTGACCAGATGGCAAAATCTCATCATGAAAACAAGACAATTCATTCTTACAGAGAGGTGTCAAGAATGTTTCTGCGTTTATAAATAGTGTGACAGCTGCTCTACACTTTACCAGCACCTAGTATGTATGAGGAATGTGTAACATCACCAAACGATGGAGATCATTAGTGTTGGCTAACTGCTCTGTCATGCTCCCTGCCCCTGCGGCGCTTTCGGGACGGTGCCACATGCTCCTCAAAAGCAGTGCCTGCATTTCCCATGTGTGGTGATCACCTTGAAATCAATGTGAGGCAAACCTTTAGAGACAAAAGGCTGCCATCTTGAGATGTGCTACCCACCAGCAAAGCAAGGATTTTTTTTTTTTACGAATCTATTTACATATTTCCAGCGTGGGCTGTAAGCCAAACATACATTTTTTTCTTCAATATCAGCTTCACCATCAGTGGTAGTGATCACTACAATAAATGGAGCCAAATTGAAGATAGAGGGACTTTAAAACAAGACTCTCCAAATGAGTCAAAATGTATGCAATTCTATTTATAAACCACCTTTCATATAAAAATTACGTCCGGGAATCGAGTAAAAAAATTAACTAATTAATTGCAAACCTAGAAAAAAAGGGGGCGATTAATCGCAATATTTTTTTTCATCTCAGTATTTGCCAACTACTTATTATCTGTGAATAATCACAACATGAAATCACACATGAAACTCTACATTTAGAACATTTATTTTTAATCATTGCTGCCAATCGATTACAAAAAATCTGATTAATTGCAAATTATTGCGTTGTGATTAACCAGATTAATCACTATGTTTTACCAGGTAAAATGTATTTGTACAATATGGCACCAGATCATGGATAAAATGATCCGCTTTTTGTGAAAAAGTGACCTAAACCCCAAAAATAGCAAGAATAAAGTACTAAAAACCGATTGAATATGTATTTATTTTGTAAGTGACCGTGGTATAAGAGGTATAAAACCAAGTTAAAGTGAAGGACTGTTTCTTCAATTAATTTGTGTTAATACATATTAAGGCATTAATTCTTTTTGATTAATCACGTGCGTTAATGCCTTAATGTTCACAGCCCTAATAAAAATACATCTCAAAGTATCGTACATACAGAGACAAACAACACGATAAAAACCAAAACACCCTAGTGATGCATAAACATTACTTAAAAGCTAACCTGGAAAGGTAAGTTTTGAGTTTTTTCTTAAAAATCTCAAAATTGTCTGTCTGAACCATTAACTGTATATAAGAACTGAATTCAGTAAATGTGACATCATCCATATAAAATGGCTTCTATACACGGCTCCAAACAAATGAAGTTACAATTTTTTTTTGCAATTTGGATGCTGCCATATTGCAACCAGACAAAGTCAAAAACCAGTGATTGGTCTGAGTCAAAATCACCAGAGTCAACGTCACCAGAACCAATGTCACCAGCGTCAACGTCACCAAAGTCAACGTCACCAGAGTCAATGTCATCAGCGTCAA
>NC_050525.1:9369107-9377270 GCF_002922805.2 Oryzias melastigma
GTGATTGGTCTGAGTCAAAATCACCAGAGTCAACGTCACCATCGTCAGCATCACCAGAGTCAATATCAGAGTCAACATCACCAGAGTCACTCAACTTATAATTAGCTAATTTGATTAAAAGTAACATTTTTATAAAGTAACAAATTACAGAACTATTGTTAATTAATTCCAATGTTTCACTTTTTTCAGTGTAGCTGGTCAGAAGTGAGCTTGTTGGAAGTCTAACACTTTTATTGAGACATCAGTTTATAACTTTCAACAAAGAAAACATCATGAAGAAAATATACATATGATTAGCAAGAACATGTTAAATAAAGGTAGCAGTGCAATATTGATAAGTCTAATAAATATACTGACTGAGTAATAGCTGTTTAGTTCTCCATTAAAGTCTTGTCTTCTTGGAGCCAGCAGGTACACCAACAACAAGTGATTCCATGATGGAGGATTTATTTATCTAACTCTGCACGCACAACATCTTTACTCCTCACTGTACATGCTGCAAGGTTAACTCTTTCACAGCTCCCCATGTACAAATCTACACCCCCATATAAACCTGTTTCTACTTTTGTTGATACATTTTCTCTTATGGTGTTTGGTGCAATTTGGGATTTCACTATTGTTTGATTAGAAATTAGACAATCATGGAAAAAATTATTTTTCTGCTTCAAAATTTCATTTTTTTTTCAAAAAAAGAAAAACATATTAAACACTTTATTGTGGATAAACATGTCCTAAACCCAAGCACGTGGTAGTCAATGCAAAAACTTCAACTACCAGTTAAAATTTTATAAAAATAATCGTTTACATCCTTTTTGGTTAATGAAGTGCCCCCAAAATTTGTTTGAGCACACTGTTATCTTTATTGAAGAAACAATACTTTGTGTGCAAAATCATGACCTACGTTTATGTTCATTTAATTCCTGAGTCTGCTTTTTGTTCATCATTAGGAGCAGGAGTGAAGTTAATCCGGCTGCTTTTCTCTACCAGAAACTGAAGTCTTCATTATACAAGCTACTTTAAGACTCACTGCTTAACAGATTATGGCTTTTTAACCCAGAAACCTTCTGGCCTCTCTGTAAATGCTAAACTCTAAAGCAAGAAATGGTAATCTTATACGGAATTGGATCCGTTTGTCATTGACATTTGAAAAAAAATTTAAAAAAGCTTTAATTTTACTGTAGTGTCAAGCAAGATCCTAAGTCCATGTCTGTGATTTTCTGGAATAAAGATGTACAATGAGGGGCCTATTTTAATACATTTGGGGTTTCACATGTTGCTTCAGGATCACAGCACATGTGGTCTGGATAAGAGGCGAACAGATAGATTATGAAACACTTTTACTCAAATTCTGTATTTAAAAGGCCAGATTACAAAAGCAGGACTTCAAAGCTTTAAAGAGCGCTGCTCCCCAGTGAACAGCCTTTTAAATTTTTGTCCCTCAAATAATAGACTTTGACATTTTAAGACAGCAGAATTGGATTCTAAAAACTCCTGCAGACTATAAATTTACAAAGCTGCCTGATTTTCTGGGGTTCTAATTCTGCAATAAAGTTGATACATTTAATGTACCGTATTTTAGAGTATAAGTCACAGGAGCCAAGAAGAAAATAACAGATAGGCCTATTTGGTGAGTAATTCCAGAGCAGTGATGTTAAGCCCTGCAAAATATAGCTTAACAAACGTAAATTAAATAAGATGAATATAGTTTTTCATTATTAAAAAACAAATAAAAATACAATTGTATTTTTTAGACATGTCTATTCTGTGATAACCCTTTTTTGTGCGT
The DNA here is from genome assembly GCF_002922805.2 of Oryzias melastigma. NCBI lineage: Eukaryota > Metazoa > Chordata > Actinopteri > Beloniformes > Adrianichthyidae > Oryzias > Oryzias melastigma. Next base: position 9,370,894 of record NC_050525.1, read on the forward strand.
TTTCAACATTTCTTTGGTAAAATAAAAAATTTTAAAAAATGCCAATGTATGAATTTTCTTTTCTGACTGGAGCTGCAGCTGACACGTGTACTGTAATGTTTTGATTTTTCTATAATCATAAAAGATGCTTTATTTTTATTCTCTTATTTTTTTTTACATTTCTCGTCATCTGTCTGATTACATAGGTGTCAGTTTGTGACTCACTTAGTCTCTTTATCTGCTAAAAATGGGCTTTAGAAATACGCTAGGTACGCCTCCCTCACCGCAGTACCCATGCCTAAAAGAGGAGGACAAACAGCATCCAAATTTTTCAAAGATGTATCCACATACCATATATCTGATTTTAGTAGCCCCGGCATCGCTGGTTCACAACACAAATACACTCGACGTCTGCACGACTGTGCCCGACCGGGATCTGTGTATGTCTTAAAGGAGCCCCGCATCTAAAGTAACAAACATCTGTTTGAGCTGGAATTTTGTAAAGACAGTACAGAATTGAAAGATATACAGTATTCTTCTTCTAAAATAAAGGTTTTTTTTGCTGATCACCACTAGCTCCGTGGAGAAAGGTGTTGGTGTTAGACTGAGGATGGAGATGTCAGAGCAGACACTTCCTGGAGGGGGCGGTTCACAATCTGTGACATCAGCACGTGAGGACCACTTCGTTTTTGTGGGTATGGGAGGGGCTGCTGTTGAGAGCGCAGTTTTTATAGGATTAATCAGAAATGCGTGAACGGATCAAAATGTTCTTTATAGAGAGGAATGAACAGTATAATACACTTAAAAGCTCAAACAGTATTTTTTCTTGGTATGGCCCCTTATAAGGAAAACTAGTTGGTAGAAAAAAAACAATATATGGGCATACATTTATTTTTAAAATCACATATAAGTTGCACCTGGGCCAAACTATGCAAAAAAATGCAACTTATACTCCAAAAAATATTTTACTTAAAAACCCTTCTCTTATACGTAAATAACTAAAGTTTTTACTGTACTAATTTGATTTTATTTCTCACATTAGAGTTCATGACAAACAGATTGGACTATTTTAAAATGTAATGTAATATGTTCTTTCAAATTTATTTTGGCAGTGATATAGTAAAAAGGGGAATAATGTTTTAGTTTAATAGTTTTTTTAGATTTAATTTAGCTCTTTAATCTAATCTGGGATTTGACTATCTTTACCAATTATGTGCAATTTGTGGCAAATTAGATCCCAGAGATGAGGCCACAATACGCTTCAAATGTTTGATAGCTTTATGGATGGGCATTCAGGCAAACAGTCGTCTTCTAATGCTGGTATTAATTTCTCCCCCAGGCGGAAAGCTTTATCTCTTTAATTTTATGTCTTATAAATTGTGCGCAGCTGGTCCCATAGGGTGCTTTTCCACATCCAATTCAAACGCTGAGAAAAACATGGATCATTTGTAGCTCTATTTTGATGCAAATATTTCATTAATAGGGATTTTTTTGGTGCTGCCTTTCTCTACTTTTTCCATTTAATCTCTATTTCTGTTAATAAAGTCAGCGTTCACCCTCATGGAATATGTGTTTGCATTTTATGCCCCTACAACCCAGTCTCCATGACAACTGGCTTCTCAAGCGTAAGGCCAGGGAACGGTATGATATGTGAGCTGCGTGTTAATTCACATGCTCTCGCTCCAAAACCCTCGTTTGCGGCGCTTTTCTCTTTCACTAATCACACGCTCAATCACACGTCCAAACCGCAGAGAAAACAAATGTTCCAATTCAGAGCTCTATTTTCATTGCACATCCTGGCAGTACTATTCAATATTATGTTATTAATATCTCCATAACCCTTGTTTCTGTAAAACAAATAAATCTGTAATTTTCATTACATTTTTTAAGGAAAAATGAAAATTCAAAGCAGGTTATTGAACTTTTCAATTTGATCTGATGGATAAAATGTTTACAAAAATAAACTCTAACAGTTGGCAGACTAACTTACTTGCCTAACTAATTACTTGCTTCCAAACAAGGCAACATTTGAATTACAGTAGGTCTACCATATCTTTCCTTTCCCTCTGACCAGTGTTGACATACCTCTCGATGGTCTTCGCTGTTTGGTTTGCATGGTCAAAGTGCCCACCACTGCACCCATGTTGTCACTGTGGAAACCAGCCTGTTCAAACAGCGCAGAGTAACAGTCTTCCGTTCTATTCCGCGATGCTGTCAGCCTGTTGTTCGGTCTCTCGCCTCCTTCGCTGCTCTTTTCCTCATGGGCTTCCTCTGTCTTTTCACCGGGTCTTTGGATCTCTCACCAGGGCACGGCTATCTCCCTTAAGCAGACTCTTGGATTTCTGACTTTCCCCTCCCCATCACAGAACACAGACACCGGCAGCTCCCGCCTTTCTGCACCACTCCCTCTTTTCTTTTCTGTGCTTCACTCCACTCATCCGTCAGCCTCCCCTCCACTCTCTCCCTGCCTCCTCGTTGCCCTTGGTGTGATTGTAAATGGATGCATTTAGTGATGCCATTACCTGACATGAGAGATGGGGCAGGTGAACATCATTCACTTAGGATTGACACATATCGCTTTGCTTCTATTGGATCCATCTAATCCTGCCTTCCTATCTCCATCGCCCTGAATCTCAGCCCAGAGGTTAATGAGGACTTCTGTTCAATAGCACTTCAAATTGATACTTTGCTCCTTCGGATCACAGTGTTTAGCATAATGAGCATGTAGGTATTTGTAGCTCTGAAGGCTGCTACTTTACTTGTGTGCGTCTGAGTCAGCTCATTCGGTGCATCATGGGTAAATCTGTTGATTGGAATGGTTTAAAAATTTGCAGAAGCTTCTAACAAAAATGACTCAAGAGATGTACACACTGGACATATAGGGCTGTGGATCGTTGCTTAGGTGGTGATCCGATTCGATTCACGAATAGAACCACCATTCTTACTTTTTAATATAATGTTAATTTTAGTGCTGGGCGATATGGAAAAACAATGTATATCACAATATAAAGGATTTTATATCACATAAATAATATATAATCGCGATATTCCACAAAAAAAGTATATTTTCAGTTACAGCAGCCTTCACATTTGTCTAAAAAATCTTCAGCTTGTTTTAGTTCATAAATTAAAATCCTCTACTAAATGTATTTAATCAGTGATCATGGACATTGCGAATATTCGGTAACAGATCGCGAGAATCTGAGTGATTGGATACTTGTTATAGCCCTTCTCCACAGCTTGGTTTAACTTTTATTTTCTATAATCTCATTTGTTCCTTTCGGTGGACTTTCCTTGAGTGATAGAAGGTTTGTTGTGTTAAGATTGGCGCGAGAATAGCCTCCTAGCATACTTCACATACTTCAGTCTTCTGCTCATCGTCAGACGTCTTGAATCCAAAATGCAACCAAAACACAGACGTCCCCCTCTTTTAGTGAAAGTACTTCTTCTTGACCTGTCTGCATCAGTCTATCTGTCTGTTTCAACTCCGGGGCAACAACTTCAAGCTCTTCCACAACCATAGTTCTGCAATTGTGTTAAATTACGTAAAGCATGTTGTAAAACCTGCGTGCGTGCGAATCAAAGAAAGTAAAGAAGTTTCACTTTGCAAAACCACAAGATGGAGTTTCTTTGTAAAGAATCTCTTTAATTTGCCTTTATTTTTTCGTTTACACACTGACGAGGCAACACCTACGCCTCGTCAGTTGTCTCGGGGTATTTAATGACATATTTGAAATAATAATTGATCAAGTTAGGCTAGAAAGGATATAAACGATAGAAGAGAAATGCCACAACGGACACTTTTCTATCGCCCACACAATATATATCGTCATATCACCCAGCTCTAGTTTATTCCTATGTGTATGTCTTAAAATCAAAATTATATGTATTAAATCACCATCATGTATGCCTTTATTTAGAACAGGAGATCAGAATATACAAAACTAATAAAAAACGCAAAGATTTAGAAAGAAAGAAATGGTGTTTGTCAATTTAAACTTTTTTCTTTTTTTGTCTACCCTCTGCTTAAGTTCAGCAGTAACCTAAACAACATAAAAAGCATAAACATCATGGTTGTTTTTGATCATTTAAGAACAAAAGCTTAAAATGGTTTCCATAGTTTTTCCATCCTCAACATTCTGCATCATTTTATGTTCTGAAATTATGCAATTATTTCACTGACAAAAGTGGAACATTTGATCAAATAACAAAAACTCTGTAATTTGTTACATTTAAAATTTGTTATTTTAATCCAATTGAAAATTTAAGTTGATGATTTACTCAACGTGAAAATGTAATATGTTAAAAACTAACATTTTTTTTATGTAACAAAATAACAGAGCTTTTGTTAATTGATCCAATGTTTCATTTTTTACAGTGTTGATTCAAAAATAAAATCAAACAAAGACACAAATATGTCACATTTGATTCATTAAATATAGTAATTATTTGCTAAAGTCAAGTAGAGTTTGATTGATTGCTTGAAAATTAGTGGAAAGAAGCAAATGTATATAATCCCACCTCTACTTAGTTGATTCATTTGACAGTTTTGCAAAGTTTTTGTATTCCGGTTTTGATCAGATCAAATGCAAGTTTGTTTTTTTTCAAGTAGAAAAATTGAGTGATTGTTGATTATTGATTAATATTATAAAACATTCTGTTGTAATTTCAGTAAACAGTAACAATCAATCACACATCATGTAACCTGTTCTTGAATATTTTTACTGGACTCTACTATATTTATAAAGATCGTGAATCAGCGATCTTGGAAGTCGCAAATATTCGTACTCAAATTTAAGGTGCAAACTGCGAGTATCCCAGCACCCGGATATTTGTTACAGCGAATCAACATTTGATGTGCTAAACATGCGCTCTTGAATCCATGGTGTTCACACTGAACAGTCAGGGTGGGGTTTCTTCCTCTTTTAAATGTTCTATTGTTTACAAGCGCCACCTACAGGTGAAAGAGGTGTGGTGCAAAATTTCAAAGTGGTAGAAATCTTTTGAATTTTGCGGCAGGGTTTTTCTTTCACAGCTCTATTGCAATATACAGAAGACTTGGTGTCATAGAATTCCTTCTTCATGATCAATTTTCAAACTTTCAGCACTTCTGTCAATGAAGAGGGACACCATCCATACATTTATTTTACGTAGAACCTGAAAACGGTCGTAGAAACTTGAAAGCTACACAAAGTTTTGAACGCTGAAGCCCGAAACACATTTACGCAGACTTTTCATTGGAAGTGATCACTTGAAGTCTGGTTTCAGAGGGCGATGTAAACATAGCCTCACTGATTTCGTATAATTGGGGCAATGTGGAGGTTGCTGTCTTGCCATGTGCTCTCAAGCCTGAGAATTGAACCCCAGACCTACCAATTGGCAGATGACTGTTATTGAAATAGCTATTTTTCATCTTGCATCAAGTTGCTAAAAGTGGAATCTGGTTCCTTCTTAGTTTTTGTGCTTTAACAAAGAAAAAAAAATCTATTCATTAAAATGTAATTAAATGGAAATAGATTCCCTTTCAGTTCATTCAATTCAAACCATGTCAAGTAGAGTTATAAAATAACACATCCCCTCCACTGGGGCATTGCTCCTCCTATCCTCCTATACTTCACTGTTGAGTGGGTTTGGGGTTATTTCTTTAGTTCTCAGTGGAGAATAGGTGGATTCAATAATATCTACAAAATGCCAATCTTGGAAAGAGGCAGCAAACTGACTACATTGATTATTTTTGTAGTTATTTTCCCCTCGCAGCAAGTGAAAAACAGACAGTTAAGACTGTTGTTTCTTTAAATCAAGGAAACTTCAAGGAAATTAAAACCAATGGAGGAAGTTGGAGACCATCTGTAAAAAGACCAGCTGTGGATACGGAGGTGTTTCGGTGAAACGAAAGAGGTCAATGACTTCAGGGTTGTTGCTGTAAGGTCGATTAGTTAGTCCAGCAGTTGTTTTTTTTCCTTTTCATAAATGTTTTACTTTTATCCTCTTACAATATACTTATACTTGTTTTTTCTTTAGTGAAAAATGGATTAACATAGAAATCTGTGGATCTATTTGGTCTTCGACATGCATCTAACTTGCTGTCTAATCTTGTAACAAACTGGCTGATGAAACCACATGAAAACAAAGCCAAAGAACAATAATGCAGCTGGGGCCTCAGCACAGCATCAAATCAATAATTTTCTTGAGTAAATATCTCATAAGGATTATTCAAATACCACTGACAGCAAATACGAGGAAACTAGACAGTGAAAGATAACAGGTGAGATACAAGATCGAATCAAAGATTAGTATCCAGTGGAGGTTTGAACCTGTTATATACCCAACACAGTCTCACTCCCAACTCATACTCTTGTCTTATTCTAGACATGTTTTCATTAAAAGTGGGATTTTCT
>NC_050525.1:9377284-9389154 GCF_002922805.2 Oryzias melastigma
AGACAGCACACTGAACTTTTTTTTCCAATTATTTTCTATCTTCATTGGTGTCCATTGTAGACATAAGATCCTGTCCACCTTTGTCATGGGAGGGATCACAAATCATAATAAGGGTGGGGTCATCTGGACCCCATAAGAAAACACAAGGGATATGAACGTATGATTTGGGCCCCCTCTGCGTCTCTTTTTGATGTTTAAGGTGTCCCCAACTGGTCGTTTTTTGACATGGTGGCTGTTCCCATTAAATCAGGGGTCCTCAACCTCCAAGCTATGAACCGGTACCGCTCCAAGGGCCGCTTGGTACCGGGCCACAAATGGGGAAAAAATGCATATGACAATCAGAGGTCCACAAGTCCGCAAGGTGGGAAATGCACCTGCGATCTTCTAATCAGAGGTCGCCCAATCCACCTCGGCACCACGGCAGGAAAATATGTCAAAACGTCACATAAACAGAACAATAAAGTACTAAATATTTTGGTCATTTAGTCATGTATATGCCTTAGCACAGGTCATATAAGACAGCTTTTAAAGGCTCTGAGAGTAAAAATAGTAAGTTGTAGGTTCAATCTTTGGTATAGTTAAACTTCAGTTGCCATAGGAACAATATTTGGTCCAAATCTTATTGTCAAATCGCCATGTAAGATGATTCCTGGAAAAATGAGGAAGCAGCCAAAAGATCACTGCAACCACAGGATGCTTTCCAAAACTATAACAGCAAATATAAACGCTAACAATTCACCTAGAATTATTATTGACAGCAGGGTGTACAATCCTATTAGAATCAATCTGAAAAAAAAATCAACATTACTTATTAATTACCTTCACATTTACTGTATATGTGTGAACAATATGAAAGAACAAAACAAAGATGACATAAAACTTCAAGTTAATACAGATTTTCTTTTTTCTGAGAATCGTTCTGCATAAGTGTGTCCTGAAAAAACAGAATCTTAAAAAAGTTAAATACTACTGTTGCAAGAAATTATTTCTTCTGTCTTGCAAGAAAAATAATCCTATCAAGAACATTTTTCAATGGCAGATTTTTTTTTTGCTTATTCAAAGAAAATCTCCCAATGGAGGTAGGAGTTTTTGGCTTATTTCTAGGAGGGTTGTATTTTAGTGAAAACAGGACGTTCTTGCTAACCTACTGTACCTTCTGAGCTGTGCTCACAGATCCCAGAGAAAACCAGCAGCATGACATCTCTGTGTATTTGCACACAGAATGTTTGTGCTGAGTGATCAGCTGACTGCCAGCTGCATCTGTGTGATGGAGGATTTGTTGCCCTCATTTTCCCAGGATGGTTTACGACATTGTTTTGGTACCTTGATGCTCAATTTCTTTAATTCTTTTGTGTTTCTCTCAATAATTATTATACGTTTAATATGTTAAAAATGATATGCATGAAATAGAGGAATACTGAAGGTGGGAATTGATACGATTTTTTTTCAAGCACTTTATCATTATGAAAGTTGAGTCAAACTGGATGTCACCATGAAGGTTCTCAACCAGTGTTCTGCAAAATGAGGCTCCGGAGCCACATGTGGCTCTTTTAACCCTCCTTTGTGGCTCTCTGGTTGAAAAAAAAAAAAGTTTTTCATTTTAAAAAGGAGCCTATTTTTCTGACTATAAGGCACATTCATCAAAACAAAACAGTCAAACTTTTTTCAAATCACTCATAAATGTTTGAAGAATCGTCCGTATCATTCCACCAAGCTCCTGACTACGGTACCCACAATGCTCCAACAATCTGTGAAACGTTACATCTTCATGGTCATATTAAAACATTTCGACAGACCGCTACGTACAACTGAACTCGAGGTTAGTGAGTACAATCAGGATTCTCACTAACACAGGATTAAAAAGCGGACTGTTTCATGGGTTTAAATTGTGCCGTTTGGTCTGAAAAATACAGTAAGGGTCACTAATTAGCTCATTCTACATACCTATAAGTTCATGAATTTCTACCAATTACAATAAGGAATTATTTATTTAACTACTGCTGACATTAAACTATCTAGTACAATATTTGCTGCATTGAGATGATCCTGTCTTTTATTTTGAAAGGAAGTCATGTGAAAATTTGTAACTTATTTCATATCTAGAAAAAATGAAATGTTTCACATAAATGTATGTTTTATTCATGCACAAAAACACAATAATGTATTGATATTCATCAAAATAGTAAAAATAACATAAAAAAAGGAGTGTCTTATTTTTGTAAGACTTTTGTGACTCCTGTTGAGTTGTGGTTGGTGAGAAATGGACCCGAATGGCTCTTTAAATGTTGAAGGTTGCAGACCCCTGTTTTAAAATGAAATGTTTTGGTATAAACCACAAGTATATCTATATACCATGCAGCAGATATGTATATATGTTTAGATACAGAATGAAAAAAATCACTTTCATTCTTTCTCTTAAATATGTAAACGTGTTTCTTCTTTCTGTTCCTTATAAGAGCTTGTGTAAGATTTTTTGATTTTGTTGTTTTATATGCAAATAAAAACTGAAAATGTAAACACAATTCCAATGTAACAAAAACCACTAAAGGACCACAGTGCAAAAGCTAATAGAAAAACTGACTTACTTATATTTAAATGTGGGCTTTTAGTGTGTTATCTAAGGACACTTTGACACACATCGGAAGGCAAAGCAGGAATTGAACCCGCAATCAAAGGTAGACAGCTTAAGCCATGCATCACAGTCACCATTTACAAATGGTTTAAGGTTACATGTAAAAAAATCTTCCATTGTTTCAACTTAAGCCAAAAAAAAACCAAAAACAATTAGTGATAAACAGAGCTTGTTAGGGCTTAAAGACTGGTCAATATAATTTCATTTTTTTTATTAATTAAATACTTCTGTGAATTTGAATTATATTTCAACACTTAAATATCTGAAAAAAAGTAAAAATGAATCCTCAAAAAAATGTGAATCCACAAATTGATCTTAAATGTGTGACTTTGGCTCAGTGGTTTATTATTAGAGATTCTAATCTCAGGCTCATTAAATGCCTAAATCCATGCTAGTTTGAAGTGAAATGTACTAAAACGTTTTATTTAAGAAAGAAACCATTTGATAAATAACTTACGACAAATGTAATACCTTATTAAAGTACTGAGTTACTATTTATTTGAAGGGATTTAATAAAAAATGAACTTTTATTTTTAACTTTTTTAGTATTAGACTGAACTGAAATAAAAAAAAAAGAGGCTTATAGCATCTAAGTAGTTTATAGTCAATCACGGGTAGGCTACAGGGTTTGATATTTTAAACAATATTAGTTTGATTTCTTCATGAAAATGAACTCTCCCTGCAGAAAAAAATAAACATTATTTGGTTTTTATTGGAAAAAGCTTTTAAAATCTGTAAAGTTTGAGACTTAACATAATAAAAGCTCAGATTTGAAAATTTGCTTCAGTTGAATTTAAGGGGGCATCACTGTTTGAATTCAGGGGTTTCGAGAATTGAGCTCAGTTTCAGACTATACTGTTAGAATTTAAAAAAGGGAAAAAAAAACCTCAGAAACAGATGTAAAGAACTAATTGTCTCTGAGTGCTGCATGGTGGTGTAGTGGTTAGACAACATGGTGTGACGAAGAGGCAGAGGCATGTGGATCCATGTGCAAACCAGGCTTTAATGGAGAACACAGGCTGAGGCAAGGCGAGGTCAAAATACAGGCAGAGGTCAGGACACAGGCAAACAGGGAGTCAAGGAGGCAGGCAGGAGTCAGAAACCAGAGGCAAAACAAGGAATAAACTGCTTAGAAATGACTGCGTGGCAATGCAAGACTTCGCACTGAGGTGGTGGCTGCAGGCAGATTAAATACTGGTGGTGATGAGGTGGATTGGAAACAGCTGAGGAATTCTGGCTGAGTGTGGAGAGGGAGTGCAGGGTCAATACTCAGGCGAGCGCTCCCTCTGGTGGTTGGAGAGGGGAGCAGCAGGTTGATCCATGACAGAGCCCCCCCCCCTGCGAGCGGCTCCGGAAGCGAGAGGACCGACGGCGCAGTGGGCGGCCCCGACGACGAGGAGCTGGCCTGTCCGAATGGGACTGGTGGAAGTCTGTGAGGAGAGAGGGGTCGAGGATGTCGCTCGAGGCGACCCATGAACGTTCCTCTGGACCGTACCCCTCCCAATCCACTAGGTATTGGAGGCGACCATTGCGTCTTCTGGAGTCCAGGATGTCATTTACGCGGTACGCCTCCTCTCTGTCCACTATCAGTGGAAGAGGTCCGGGGTCCAGCGAGCCAGAGGGTGGATCAGCGTCGAGTGGTCCAGAGGCGAGCTTCAGCAGGGAGATGTGGAACGTGGGTGAAATCCGGTATTCAGGTGGCAGCCTAAGACGGAAGGACACTGGGGTGATTTGACGAGTGATTTGAAAAGGACCCACGAACCTGGGGCTGAGTTTGCGGCAGGGTAGCCGTAGGCGAAGGTCCCGGGTGGACAGCCAGACCCACTGACCCGGAACAAGATGTGGACCCTCACGGCGGTGTCGATCGGCCTGTACTTGGGATCGGCGGACAGCGTGTTGAAGTTTGACGTGTGCCGCTCTCCATGTTGCATCACACCGTCTGAACCAATCGTCCACTGCGGGTAACTCTGTGAGACCACCAGCCCACGGGAAGAAAGGAGGTTGAACCCCCAACACGCACTGGAATGGCGTGAGTCCTGTGGCAGTCTTTTTGAGCGAGTTCTGAGCATATTCTGCCCAGACCAAAAACCGACTCCAGTCCTCCTGGTGACGACTGCAGTAAGACCGCAGGAACCGAGTGACCTCTTGGTTCAGGCGCTCAACCTGACCGTTCGACTGGGGGTGGTATCCGGAGGTGAGGCTAACGTTGATCCCTAGTCCCTTGCACAACTCCCGCCACACCCGGGACGTGAATTGTGGTCCACGATCTGAAACAACGTCCTCAGGTAGCCCATAATGACGGAAGACATGCGTGAGTAGTTGTTCGGCGGTCTCCATGGCCGTTGGCAACTTGGGTAGAGGGATGAGACGACATGCTTTGGAGAAACGATCAACAACAGAGAGGATAGTGGTGTTACCTTGGGATCGGGGTAGATGCGTTATGAAGTCCACGGCTATGTGGGACCATGGACGGCGTGGAATGGGTAATGGTTGTAACAGGCCAGCTGGTAATTGTCGCGGAGATTTCGACATCTGGCAGATGCCACACCCGGTGACGAATTGGGCAACGTCTGCCTGTAGAGTAGGCCACCAAAAGGTATTCTGGACTAGGGTCTGAGTTCCAGACATACCTGGATGACCAGCAGCTGGGCTGTCATGGACCAGATGTAATACTCGTTGACGATGCGATGGGGGAACGTAGATCCGGTCCGCAGGGCATGATGGAGGAGGTGGATCAGAGGCGTTATGGTTGTGGAGCTCGGTGATGATATCCCATTGGATGGGAGCCAAGATGAGAGAAGGAGGCACAACACCTTCAGGTTCCGGGGAGTCCTCCTGGTCCTTCTCGTGTAACCGAGATAGGGCATCTGCTTTTCCGTTTTTGGAGCCGGGGCGGTAGGTGATCTGGAAATTGAAGCGGGAGAAGAACAGAGACCACCGAGCTTGGCGGGCATTCAACCGTTTGGCTGTCTTGATGTATTCAAGATTCTTATGATCAGTCAGGACGAGGAAGGGTTGAGAGGCTCCCTCCAGCCAGTGTCTCCACTCCGCAAACGCATCCTTCATTGCTAATAGCTCACGATCACCCACGTCATAATTCTGTTCTGGATTGGTCAGTTTTCTAGAAAAGTATGCACATGGGTACATCTTTGGTGGAGAACCGTGTCTTTGTGAGAGGATGGCCCCTACTCCCGTGTTAGAAGCATCAACTTCGACTATGAACTGTTTCTTGGGATCTGGGTGACGTAGGATGGGGGACTGAGAGAACCTGGATTTTAACAGTTCGAAGGCTGAAGAGGCCTCAGTGGTCCACTGGAGGACCTTGGTCGCCCCCTTGAGGAGGGAGGTAAGAGGTGCTGCGACGGTGCTAAAACCCCTAATAAACTGTCGATAAAAGTTTGCGAACCCCAAAAAACGTTGGAGGTCCTTGATGGTTCTGGGTTGGGGCCATTGCAGCACTGAGTCTACCTTGCACTGATCCATTGCAACCCCTTGGGAACTGATAACGTAGCCCAGAAAAGATATGGACGTGGTGTGGAACTCACACTTCTCACCCTTAACGTAGAGCTTGTTGTCAATTAGCCGTTGTAGGACTTGACGAACATGGCCGACGTGCTCCTCAAACGAGTTTGAGTACACCAAGATATCGTCAATGTACACTATGACGTGGTGTTGCAGCATGTCCCTGAAAACGTCATTGACAAAGGCCTGAAATACAGAGGGGGCATTACACAGACCAAAGGGCATGACTAAATATTCATAGTGGCCGGATGTTGTGGAGAAAGCAGTTTTCCACTCATCCCCTTCCTTGATACGGATGAGGTTGTAAGCGCTACGTAGGTCAAGTTTAGTAAAATATCGAGCCTGACGTAGCTGTTCCAAGGCCGCAGGTACCAGGGGCAAGGGATAACGATACTTGACTGTGATGTCATTCAAAGTCCTGTAATCTATGCAGGGGCGCAGACCACCATCTTTTTTCTTTACAAAAAAGAACCCTGCAGACGCAGGGGACGTGGAAGGTCGGATGAACCCTTTCTGAAGTTCCTCCTGAATGTATTTTTGCATAGATTCAGATTCAGGCTGTGACAGTGGAAACACCCTACCTTTCGTAGGTATAGCACCAGGCAGCAGTTCGATGGTACAGTCATATGAACGATGAGGAGGGAGACGAGTAGCGTGGTTTTTGCTGAAGGCCTCGAGTAGGTCCCAATATTGGGCAGGAACAGAGTGTGAGTCCAGGTTGGAGTCACACATGACAAGGTTGGTGGTAGCAAGGCGACGAGTGGGTAACCGCTTGGACGGTGCAGTCTGATGCATCCGGACGTGGTCCCGACAGGCCTTGGACTTGAAGGTGAGTTCTTTAGAGGACCAGGCGATGTTGGGGTCATGTATCTCCAGCCAAGGTAAACCCAGGATGATGGCGCAGTTAGGAGAGTCAATGGTAAAGAAGCGGATCTCCTCCTGGTGGTCCTGGACCTCTAGTTGGATGGCTGGTGTGAGGAACTTGATTGTTCCCGAACCCAGAGGGCGACCATCTAGGGCAGATACTGCCACCCGCGCATCACAGGACAGCAGAGGAATAGCGTTAGCATGGGCAAATCCCAAATCAATAAAATTTCCCGCTGCCCCTGAGTCTATCATGGCTGTGGTGATAATAGTTCTACCCATTATGTTCAAAGTGACAGGTATTTTGAAACAAGGGAAATTATCACTCACCAGCCCCCCCGACCGTCTAGAGGGACGGTCGGGGCATGATGCGCGGAGATGACCAGAGGTCCCACAGTACAGACAGAGGTTTTCACGTATGCGCCTTCCTCTTTCTTCGGGTGAGAGACGAGTGGAACCCAACTGCATCGGTTCAGTGGAGAGGCTTTGTGACTGGCGATGCAAAGTCTGTGGCATGGTGGAAAGTTCTGGCTTTACGTCCCTGGGTCTACGAGTCCGTAATAGATTATCCAGACAAATGGTGACGGCGATGAGCTGGTCAATGTCCATCTTGTCATCACGGCAGGCGATCTCTCGTTGTAATTCTGAAGACAGACCTCGGCGGAATATCGTCTTCAGACTACACGGTGACCATGTAGTCTGGGCTGCGAGAATCCGGAAACGTAGTGAATACGCTGCAGCGGTGTCGTTGCCCTGTTTAATGTCTATGAGTTGTTCGCCAGGCTCCTTTCCATTGGGGTTGTGGTGGAACACAGCACGTAACAGCTGAGTAAAGGCGTCGTAGGAGTGAAATGGTAATGAGTCTCCCGACCACACGGCGGCCAACCACTCCAGAGCGTCACCAGACAACAGCGAACACAGGAAGGAAACTTTAGCTTCTTCGGTGGGGTACAGATGGGCCTGTTGATGCAGGAACAGTTGACACTGCAGGAGGAAACCATTACAGTGTTCAGGTTTTCCTGTGAATTTATCCGGTAAAGACAGGGGTGGACCAGACACAGGATCAGCAGCAGCTGAGAGATTCTCTGGACCCAGGGCAGTGGAAGGTATAGCCCAAGACGACATTGAAGCAGTGTTAGCTGTGGGATTAGCTATGAGCTGTTCCATGATGGCGTCCGTGACTAACGTTAGCTGATGTAGATGACGACCTTGCTCCAAAAGGATGGCAGCAAAGCTCGCAGGATTCGTAGGCGAGGGCACACCTGTTGCTGGATCCGGGTGTGGCGAAGTCTTCTGTGACGAAGAGGCAGAGGCATGTGGATCCATGTGCAAACCAGGCTTTAATGGAGAACACAGGCTGAGGCAAGGCGAGGTCAAAATACAGGCAGAGGTCAGGACACAGGCAAACAGGGAGTCAAGGAGGCAGGCAGGAGTCAGAAACCAGAGGCAAAACAAGGAATAAACTGCTTAGAAATGACTGCGTGGCAATGCAAGACTTCGCACTGAGGTGGTGGCTGCAGGCAGATTAAATACTGGTGGTGATGAGGTGGATTGGAAACAGCTGAGGAATTCTGGCTGAGTGTGGAGAGGGAGTGCAGGGTCAATACTCAGGCGAGCGCTCCCTCTGGTGGTTGGAGAGGGGAGCAGCAGGTTGATCCATGACACATGGCTGGATAGGCTCCAGCATCAAATAAGTCAAATGGATGTTTGTCTCTGAGTCTGAGGTCATCTTGACCAATCGTTTTTCTTCACAGAACAGCATTCCTATCAAGCACTGCGTAAGTTACAGTGGATTTTCTGCTTGGTCTCAGTATAAAATAGTCCAGTAAAATGAATAAAGATTGCGTTTCTGGTTGGCCGACGACTAGACTATTGAATTCAAACAACAAGTCTGAACCAAGACATAAAAAACACAAAACTGTTGCCTTTGTATTTCCCCCTCATTACTCCTAATAATGGAATAAAAAAAGAACTAAGGGAACTAAGACATTTTAATAACACTTTAATTTAGCCTTTAGCTTATTTGTCTCATTTGACCATGTTTAAAATAGATAAAATACTAATTGCTTTTTTATCAAGTAACCCAAAAACTGTTTTTTAGTGGAACCCAGATTGATGCTTTGTTGTTGCTGGTTCACGTTTGCAGACCAGCAACACCTCCAAACAGATCCAGCTTTGAAGACGCTCTGATTGACAGCTGTCAGTAGTCGTATTCATCACTCAGCAATGGAACAACGCTCTTTGAGTTCTACTTTCCTTTAACCCGCGGTTCTGGAGACATATGTGGCTCTTTGACCTCTCTATTGTGGCTCTCTGGTTGAAAAATAATTACATGTTTTTAATTTAAATTTTTTTTAATTTTTTTTACTTTACACCACATTTAGCAAAACAAATCAGTCAAACTTTACTAAACTCATTTAGATTTTAGGCTCCTAACTACAATACCCATAATGCTCCAACAATCCATCAAGCGATTTGGGTTTGTAGTTTACCAAAGTTTAACTCTCTGACAGATTTTTGTTTACCACAGAAAGCACAACCAGAATTCATACTTAAGGTGGACTGGAACTTAAGGTGGACTGTCTATTATTAAACAAAATTCAAGGATTTTAGTTTGTCCAAATATATACAGCATATGTACTTAAAAATATATTCTTAATTAGCTCTGACTTTAGTTTAATTTACAGATTTTGGATGAGATCCACCAATATTGTTAAATACATGACCCCATGTAACATTGTGTCTTTTATGGGGTGGCAGTGGTGCGGCGGTCGACTCCTGATTGGAAGCGAATGGGATCTTCTCCCTCCTTGTGTCGAAGTGTCCTTGGGCAAGACGCTGAACCCCAAATTGCCTTTGGTGGAAGGTTGGCGCCAGTGTTCGGCAGCGGAGCCACCACCAGTGTAAGAATGGGTGAATGGGTCTGTGACTGTGAAGCGCTTTGGGCCCTTGAAGGAGGGTAGAAAGCGCTATAAAATTATACGTCATTTACCATTTTTTATTTTAATAGCAAGTCATGTGAATCTTTGCCAAAAGTTATGAACTGTTGTCTATTAAAAAGAAAGAAATATGCTTTATTTATGTAAAAAACAATTGTTAATTTATATTTATCATAATTGTAACAATAAATACAAAGCTGTGTCTTATTTTTCTACAGGGTGAAGTAAGACTTCGTGGCTCCTACTGGATTGTGATCAGCAATAAATTGACCTGAATGTCTCTTTAAATGTTAAAGGTTGCAGAGCCCTGTTCTGGTCAACCAACATTTACTTCTAACTCATTTTAATCCTGCTTTTTAATATTTGATTTGCAACATCCTTACAACTTATTTTATTATAAGCGGCACGATTAAAATTTGTAAAAAATGTCTTTGAGACTGATTTTCACAGGTGTGATCATCGTGGAGGAATTGGTATGAACAATATAGAATAGAATAGAATAGAATAGAATAGAATAGAATAGAATAGAATAGAATAGAATTTCAACACAATAAACAAAGCAGAAGTCATACAGCCAAATTAAAATACAAGTAAAACATAAATTAAAAATGTTTAATTTTGCACATTTAATCCACAACTTTTTTTAAAATGTTGGTTTATTTCTTAAATACTGTGGTGTTGATCACTGAACAACAGGTGGCAGCAGAGTGCAACAGTTCTGATGCTGACTGAAGACTGAGTTAATCCCTGCATTCTTATTATTTAATTTACAACAAACAATAACCTACATTTGATTAATTAATTATCGATAGAATTTAGAATGCTAACTGTGAAAACTTTAAACACAAACACCGTCCCATGTGGATGAATCTCACTTATTTGAAATATTTTAATATCATACAAATAAAGTAACTCGACAGAATTAAGCCTGAAACACAAAGAAAGAGAAGTGGCAAAAGCAAGAGATAAAAATAAATCTTGGAGAGGGTAGTTACGTAAAAGTATGTAGTGAGGTGATGTAAAAAATTAAAAGCAGAGACACACTGTCAGCTCTAATCCAGCCAACAGGGTAAGAGAGGGTTAGAAGGAAGAGAAACTAAAAGGAGAGGTTTTTAGATGACACAGCTGACAAATGCAGAGTAATGTCTGCTAATACTTCTGTCGTTTTGGTCAGCACAGATGCTCAGAAATAAAGTGTTGCACCATGGATCTAAATCTGTCTCTGCAGTCTTGAGTGATGCGAGTCGTGCTGCAAGGTTATGCACTTAGAGGACACATGTGACTTGTAACAGCAATGGATGGCTGCAGCGTAAGAGGAAGAAAGGAGTGGGAGTTACTTCACCTGCACCAAGACGGCTTTCAAAGGGCGCCAGATTCTACACAAAAGACTGTACCCGACCAAACAAAAACATAGTGATATTTTTACTACAAAAAAAAAACATTGTAAATACTGAGTCAGTCTAACATATTTCAATTTTTTGCATGTTTTTTGTGCAAAAAAGCTTTGGCAACTCTCAACTAAACATAAAATATACCCTTTATTTTGGTATCAAAACATTCTGCTTGTTCACCTCAATTGGTATATTTCTGGATACAAATATTTTTTAAATCACCTCCTTTTAGTTACTTTTAGTTACTAATACTGTTTAAGGGCTAACTAGCTTAGCAAACATTAGCTATTTGAGGTATTATATCAGAACATTCAGCATTTTGGGAGATTTTAACTTTAAGATTAACGATTTATGATACATTTTGTAGCATTTTTTAATACTGACTGTAATAATTTAACTATTTTAAGCCTCTTTTATCTTTAAAACTAGCATGGCAGCTCTTGCAGTTCATTTACCATTAGCCTAGTCTTTACAAATGCCCTTTTAGAAATAATAATTTTGTACTTTAAAAGTTTGAAATCT
>NC_050525.1:9389332-9396506 GCF_002922805.2 Oryzias melastigma
ATTACATTATTTCAGTAGTCTTTAAGAAATGAACTAATTCCATTACTTATCAATGAAATCAAATAATGTTTGCAATTTAAAATTGTAATAATAAAAAAAGCCCCAACCTTTAAATATAACAGAGATAAAATAGAAAAATGTAAATCTGGAATGTTCACCATAAATGGATAAAAAAAAGGAATCCTTCAGTGTTTATTAAGACATAGACTTAAAATGAAATCACTAGGATGGGGTGTGCACATTTTTGGCCGTACGGCTTGTATGCAATTATCAAATTGCGGATCAAGTATGAATATTTATCAATGACAAATATATTTAAAGTAAAAAAAACTACAGAAAAATTGGCCATGAATTTAAAAATATACTGGTTTAGAACATTTTTCATTCAGGGTGATGCTAAATTGAAGGATGTCATGGATTTGAACAAAAGTGGCAGGTTAAAGTTTACCATAAGCATGTGAAATGTGAAATAATTTAGGGAAAAATTGAGTGGGTGAGAATTCTCAGACAAATTCTATGGTGTTATAAAATTCTTAGCATCACAAAAGAAAGAAGCCTGGTTGAAATATCAAAACATTTCCTTGGTTGTACTCAGGGTCATATTTGCAGCTTAGCATCAACTGTGCCTTAGCAATTTGGACATTTTAATTTATTGTAGCAAACAGAACCAAGAAAAAAAAACATATACTGAATAACTATAATATAGATTCGTCTTTGTAGCATTAAGTCCAGGCCTAAAACAAAGATATTTAACCCTTTAACTGTGGAGCTTTAATTCAAGTGTTGACAATCGTTCAACTACTGTAACTATTCAGCCATTAATTGACATGGAACGGGGACAAAAAGGGAACCTTCCACTGAAATGGAGCATCTGCTTGTTTTGTCATAGAGAAAACCTTTGCACAGATTTGCTCCAACTTTACTCAAGTGTTGCATATTGGTGCAAAGCTGCTGTGTAAGGTCACTTTTCTTCATGTCAGAACCAGGCGATTCACTTTGATTGTGTAAACACTCAAAAAGTTACGGTAGATCAAAGAATGAGGGTTATTTAGGTGTCACCTGCAACTGCTGAAGGGTTAACAAGTGCATTAAAGTGTACATTAGAGTAAGAATCTCTCCAGATGAAGTCTGTGCTGGTGTTCACATTTATCCCTGTTTTCCAGTGTTTGGATTGCTGCAAAAAAGACTTTCCCATGCACATATAGAGCACAAAACTTCTCCAGGGTTACAAAATGATTAAAAAAAAACAAACGAAAATTAAAAATTGAACAGATTAGGAGCAAACAAAAGTTTGCAAAAGGAAGCAAAAATTACAAAAAACAACATAAAGGACAGAAAATAATGCAAAAAAATAAGTAAAAGACAAAAAAAAAATGCCACCAACTACTGAATATTAAGTTTCAAAATGTTCCAGAACACGAGCTCGATCTTGATTATTCCAAACAGAATAAATATGAAGTAGTGTGCTGTATTTAAATTAAAGTAAAGAGTCTTAGCTGGAAATCAAGGAATAGTTAGCTTTGCCTTACTTCACATGACCACTTAAGATTAAAATTAAAGCATTAGTAGACATAAAATGAGTGAAATTAAAAAATGAATTAAGTGTGTTTTAGTTCTGCCTCCAATTGGAAGAATTCCTTTGGTCAACCCACGTTCCTATAGAACACGACATCACAAAAAGAAACGTGAATCCTTGTCCTATAACTAAATCACTCTTGCATGCATAACAAACTGAAGCAAGGTTTCAAAGTACAGCCTAACACTTGGGGGGCCATGACTAAGAATGTGTGCCAGTCTGCTGCAGGCCTGAGGCGCATCACCACCCTCACTTCCCAACTGTGGGAGTCTCAGCTGGGCGCTTTTAAAGGTCTAAAGTGAATATACATGCAGCAGAATCTGACAGCGGTGCATTTTGTAAAGGTGAACAGGCAAAAAAAACTATCCTCCATACTGTACATTAAAAAAATATGAGTCTGAGCAAGCTATGGGTAATATTTCAAACAGGGGAACCATGAGTTGAATGAAGGGTTGCAGCTTTGAATTAAATCTAAATGCCTTTATGTATGAATGATATTATAGTTTGTATAATGTATGTTTCTAAACTGTTCTATTCATAGAATCATGACTCATTCTGCAGCAGAAAAGTTGGGGTCAAGGTCAGATTTTTCTGTCTAGTTCAATGACTTTTATGTGTAAAACAGATCTAATCAAAGTAATTATTTGTAAAAACGCTGCATAGAAAAGACATACATGCTGATAAATGATGCATGCAAATAATTAAGAAAAAAAGATGGATTAAAAATTAATAAAACCAATAAAAAGTGGAGTAATATGGAAGCTATCAAAGATCAAAACTGTTGCTATTAAATTATTAACCCAAAATCAAAGCAGATAATATGAAGATTAAAGTTTTTACTCCTGAGAGTTTTTGTGTTTGCAGCCAGACAGCTGAGAAAGCCCAATTTCATAAGGTCTCTTAATTTAAAGTTATGTGTTTATCGCTCTGTATCCTTTAGTATACTTATATTTAATAATACTGTTTTATCATCTTTTAATTTGTTTCATAATTTTTTAAACATTTTAAGCACTTTAAATTGTGCCATGTCTAATAAAAGGAAAACTTGCTAAAAATACAAATCATATTTTTTGTTTTTGTTATTATTTTACACAATTTAAGCATCTAGAACAGGGGTGGACAAACTACGGCCCGGGGGCCAAATGTTAAACCAATTAATCTGGCCCGCCAGACTGTAATTAGTGATATTGATAATCCATATTAATGTTTTATATTTTAATGTAATGTTGATGTTTTCCTTTAGATTTTGCATTACCACAAATAAACTGACTTGTGTTTGGGTGTAGAAAGTTATTTTGCATTGATGTTTTGTTGCAAGGTTTGTTGTGTGTTTTTTGAGTCTGACACAACAAACACAGTATTTTTCTAAGTGCTTTTTTTTCTCTCAAAGTCATTAACCAATCGATGCAATTTGCACACTTTAGAATCTTTTTTGGTCCACAAGTCAACAAGTTTGCACACCCTTGATCTAGAACATGCAAAAAAATGTGTTCAGTGACGATAAAAGTTAACGATATTCTGAAAAAACTTGTAAAAGATTTCCCTCAAACATATTTTGAGAGATTATTGATGATAATATTTTATTTTGGAAATATTCTACACAGAAGAACATTTGTGAGACGCAGAACAACTTAAAAGGTGCTGGAACAGGGCCTAACGCTGAATGTCAAGCAAAGTGGGGGTAACATGATGGTCGGAGGTTATGTTGGTGGCAGATTTGTTCAGCACTTGATTGGAGCCAATTTCATCCAACAACAGGGAGTGAGTAAAAAAAAAAAAAAAACACCCCCAAATTGTGCAAGAACTCTTCGGAGAAGAAGGAGGCAGTTGGTATTGTATCTGTAACGGAGTGGCCAGCACAGCCACCAGATCAAAACCCCACTGAGGTGTTGTGAGAGTGGCTTGAGTGTATGATACACTAAAAGTGCCCATCCAACTATTCCAACTTGTGGGAGGGGCTTCTAGAAGAGTGGGGGAAAATTTCTCCAGATAACTTCAACAAACTAACATTGAGTCCAATGGTCTGCAATTATGAAATGATTACACATGGAGGATTCTTTGACAAAACAAAGTTTGAAAAAAAAATGTTATTTCAAATGAATAAATATTTCTAACCTTGATAATGTCTTGACTTTGTCTTCTATTTATTGTACGACTCATTTGGTAAATAAACGTGTGTAACTTTTCATGAAAAACTCAAATTTCTGAATGTTTAGGATCTTTACGAATAACTCTTATGTGACTTTGTGGCATTCTCCGATGATCCTAAATGAAGACAACAAGCCGCTGTTGTTGCTCATCGCATAAGCATCTAGACTTCTGTCAGAACAGGTCAGATCACGATTGGTAAAGCACAAATACACATTTGGGAGAAAGCAGCAAACAGGAGCAGAGGCATATCATCAAGGGACTAGATGTTTGATCAAGTTCACGCTCCATTTCATCAGCTGTTTATCCTTTGAGGGCACAGAGAGCAGAACCACTGACATCTGTAAATAAAGGCTAAAGATAATAAAGGTATAGGAATCTTATTCATTTTCACTCAAGCAAGTCCAACAAATTAGAAAATTATACAGCTGAAATGAACAATAGGTTTTTATTTCCACTGACCATTAGTATGAAAACAATTTCCTTCTCAGCAATACTTGGAGCAATTCACCGTTTAATTTTGCTTTTTTACTTATTTTAAATACTAAAAAACATCACTAATAGACAGCAACACAACTAGGACGACAAAGGAATTTCTGAATGTGTTATCAGCTGCTTCCCTATTGAAGTTTGAGCTCTCTAAGAAACGCATTTGTTACTCTGCTCACCAATAATTTAGAGGCAGATTTTAAGAATTCAAATGTTTCTGAACAACACTCACCAATGAAAGTATACAGCCGCTTTCTTGGAAAAGTGCTGACTGAACATAAACATTAATTCCCAGAGCCTCACATATGTTCGTATCATACATTACTGCAGATTTCTTATTCTGCAGGTGAAAGCAGATGTATAAATTGCATCTGTTGGCTCAGCTTTTCTGACTCCGAGACACACTGTGGGGTTTTTGGCTGAAAAGAAACTTTCGACTGCGGGATAGGAGAGGTTCTGAAAATGTAAAGAAGCAGATATTTTAAAGCACATCCTAACGGTGTCCTGAGGGGAGAACATGACTAATGCTTATGCAACCATAACCATTTACTTTCAGTCGGAGTAAACAGACCGTATGAAAAGTCAAATAAAGGCTGATTCCACTTCCCCAAAAAGACGGACGATCCCTTTGAAACTTTGATTATTGTTGGATGAATGAGCATTTCAGAATTCAAAGGTTTTTCTTCGTCAAAAACATACTTAATTAATGTTTTAACTGATTTAAATGTGATACATCTTAAGTAGCTCTACAATTAATTATTGATCTGATCATTATTGATTTGCTGAATTCAAGGAGGCTTTAATTCATGCACAAAAATGGATGAGCTAAAATGTCAGTTTAGTCCTAGTAACAGCATAATTTTGCAGTTTTTCTTATTAATTTTTGATGCGCAGGTTCATCAGCTCGGTAAACTTGAAAAATCATGACGAAGTTATGTAGACTTGCTGATTGATGGCAATTTTAAAAAGACATGTCACTTTGCATAACCTATATTTTTTTAGATTTTTTTTTTACAATATTTAAAAAAAAATCTTTGTTCAATATGATTGAGTTTTTGTTTAGCTGCTCCTCTGGCAAATATCCTGTTTTCCTCTCTTACCAAAAAAGCTATCCTCAAGTTTGTTTGAACTATACTTTTTTAAAACTGAAATTAAGATAGTATACTTTTTATGTAATTATTAGAGATAAATTTTACAAGTTCATAAGTTCATATTAAGTATAGTTGGATGTTAAGTATACTTGGATTATACTTAGAATTATATTACAAGTCTAAATATATTTGTCTATATTTGTCGCTGTCCATAAACATTTTCTTACACAGCATAATTAAGGGGAGTAGATGTATTCTTGGGATATTTCTAGTGTATAATGTATAAAAAATATTTTAATACACAAATCAGTACTTTTAAACTAAAAGCAAACCTTAAAAGCTACTTTAGATATTCTTCAAAGTTCCATCCATCTTCTTCCTCTCATCTGGGACCGAGTCGCGGGGGCAGCAGAGATGCCCAGACTTCCCTCTCCCCGGCCACTTCCCCCAGCTCCTGTGGGGGGATCCTGAGGCGTTCCCAGGCCAGCCGAGAGACATAGTCTCTCCAGGGTGTCCTGGGTCTTCTCCGGGGCCTCCACCCAGTGGGACATGCCCGGAACACCTCTCCAGGGAGGCGT
This sequence comes from Oryzias melastigma, assembly GCF_002922805.2. Lineage (NCBI taxonomy): Eukaryota > Metazoa > Chordata > Actinopteri > Beloniformes > Adrianichthyidae > Oryzias > Oryzias melastigma. The sequence goes on from NC_050525.1 coordinate 9,395,215, forward strand.
CCAGGAGGCATCCGGATCAGATGCCCGAGCCACCTCAACTGGCTCCTCTCAATGCGGAGGAGAAGCGACTCTACTCCAATCTCTCTCCGGGTGACTGAGCTTCTCACCCTATCTCTAAGGGAGTGCCCAGCCACCCTCCGGAGAAAACTTATTTCAGCCGCTTGCAGTCGGGATCTTGTTCTTTTGGTTATGACACAGAACTCACGATCATAAGTGGGTACAGGAACAAAGATCGACCAGTAAATCGAGAGCTTTGCTTTCTGGCTCAGCAATCTTTTTACCCCAACGGACCTGTGCAGCGACCGCAAAATGGCGGACGCCGCCCCAATCCATCTGTCAATCTCACGCACCGATCTTCCTTCCCTCACACCCCAATACATTTAAACTCCTCCACCTGAGGCAGGAGCATTCCACCCACCGAGAGAGGGTAAACTACCTTTCTTCAGTCGAGAACCATGGCTTCAGACTTAGCGGTGCTGACCCTCATCCCAGCCGCTTAACACTCGGCTGCAAACCACTCCAATACATGCTGGAGGTCCTGGCTCAATGAAGCCAACAGTACAACATCTGCAAAGAGCAGAGAAGAAATCCTGTGGTCCCCAAACCAGATCCCCTCCGGCCCCTGTCTGCGCCTAGAAATTCTGTCCATAAAGACTATGAACATAATAAAGGGCAGCCCTGCCGGAGTCTAACATGCACCGGGGACAGGCCTAACTTAGTGCGAACCAAGCTCCTGCTCCGGTTATACAGAGACTGGACAGCCCTCAGTAAGTCTCCCCGGACCCCATACCCCCAGAACACCCTCCACAGGACACCACGGGGAACGCGGTTGAACGCCTTCTCCAAATCCACAAAACACATATGGACTGGATGAGCGAACTCCCATAAACCCTCCAGCACCCTGAAGAGGGTGTAGAGCTGGTCCACTGTTCCGCGACCCGGACGGAAACCGCACTGTTGTTCTTGAATCTGAGGTTTGACTATTGGACGGACTCTCCTCTCCAGTACCCTGGCATGGACCTTATCGGGGAGGCTGAGGAGTGTGATTCCCCGGTAATTGGAACACATCCTCCGGTCCCCCTTCTTGAGAAGGGGAACCACCACCCCAGTCTGCCAGTCCAGTGGTACGGTTCCTGTCTGCCACGCAATGAGAGACATGTCAGCCAAGACACTCCCACAGCATCCAGAGACTTGAGGTACTCTGGGCGAACATCATCCCGGAGCCTTGCCAAAGAAGAGCTCTTTGACTACTACAGTGACCTCAGCTTGGGTGATGGACACTTCCACCCCAG
>NC_050525.1:9396628-9420599 GCF_002922805.2 Oryzias melastigma
CAGAGACTTGAGGTACTCTGGGCGAACCTCATCCCGGAGCCTTGGGTGATGGACACTTCCACCCCAGTGTCCTCAGCCTCTGCTTCCTCAACAGAAGGCGTGTCAGCAGGGTTGAGGAGATCCCCAAAGTATTCCTTCCACCACCCGACAATGTCCCCAATGTTTGATACACAGGTCCTCCTAAGCACAGCAGTGCATGCATACAAACACATACAGATAGTCTTTTCTAAAATCAAACTTTAGAACTCCTTAAGAACTTCTCTTTTCCCTCTCATTTATACTGTTCTGCGCGCTCCTGCGTGTCCTTCTTCGACAGTGCTAGTTCTGCTGCCTATTTATGGTACTACAAAATTTGTAATTAACCCACTGAAAGAATAAACACTTAAAATGAAACAATTATAAAATAATGAAACAGGGGAGTGGCTTATTTTCATGGTCCTTACATATGGAATAAGTAAAGCCTCCATGTAGAACTCTTAAATAGAGAATTTTTTGCTGAGGGTTGCTTGATAAAAATTAAGCTACTTAAGCTAGCTGTTGGTTAACTCTTTGCTTCCCAATCAGAGGGGGGTTTCTTTGTCCCCGCTGTGTAAAAAAAAAAAGTTAGTGTTGAAACCAGAGACTTGCATACTCCACCACCATTTCCAGACCATCATCTCACAGGCTGTACAGCAGCCGGAGCGCATTACCGGTTAATCAGCATGTTCCACTGGGCAGCACTGAATCACTTTACCTTACCTAATAACTGTGGAGGCAGGTTAATCAGAAGTCATCAAATCAAATCTCCTATTCCTACACAATCCAGTCTTTATGGTCGTAAGCAAACTGAAGTTTTGAAAAAGCCTGACTGTGAGGGATTTTCTAATATCAATACTTTCTAATACCCTCAGGTTGCAGCTTATTTAAGAGAAAAATCATTTTGTGCACCACAAATTCTCATTTATTGGTCTTTATTCTTATCAGAAACCATGTATCTGTTTGATGATCAACACTGGCTGCCATATCATCATTAATCCCAGCAAATCAACTAGACAAATGAACACTCGTTTGCTGCAGACTGTAAACAGTGAAAAGCTTGAAGTTATATATCTAAATACGGCTGCATAGATCCTGCTTTGCGTATCTATTTATTTTGAAAAGGACTTGAATTCACTACATTTGTAGACTACAGCAGTGGTCACCAACTTCCGGGCTTGTAGACCAGTACCAGTCAGTGGGACAGTTGGTACCGCAGAGAAAAAAATCAAAACATTTTTCTTTGTATTTTTTTTTTTTTAATATTCTGATTCTGAAGCAAGTTTTATTTTGAAAAACTTTTGGGTTGCTTGGCCACATGTCAAAAATACATCCGCTACTTTCTTGCTCTGACAGCTAAATGGAAACACGCGAGCTAGCAAAGTTGGAAAGTTTCTTTTTGGAGAAAAGAGCCAGTTAGGAAACGGAAGCAGATCCTTTGACTTCAAATTAAAAGAAAGCCAAATGAAACAGCCAAAAATAGTATTTACTCTAAATATAGATTTATTGTGACTGCAATTGCTTCTTTATAATCTTGAGAATGCATAAAATTCAACAACTGGCTGTCTAATGTTACAAGGATGTTACTAATAAAGTTGCGCAAATGGTGGATTCCTGTTTTTTAAAATATTTTTAGGTTACTTATCTGTCGCATACTTAAAATTGGATGGGGCTGAGGTCGACATCTGATTTTAAATCTTTCACTTTGACAATTATGTGTTAAGAGACAATTCATATTATTTTTTAATGGTTACCACATGGAATCTAGTATGCAAATAAAACATAAAGCAACTACAGATATTTTAGAGATAAAGATAAAGTTCACCCTCAAAAATTATGGTAAACTGGAGGCAAACAGGTAAAAATACTTTCAGAATTCAGCCTTGTATAGGTAATTAAAGCAGTCTATGCTCTGAAAAAGGTTGGGGACCTCTGGGCTACAGGGTACTTTGCTGTTAAGAAACTGATTGCACAAACTGAATTTGCAATCATGGTAACAAAATTCTACAATTAGAAGGAATCAACAATGTTCAGACAAATAAAACTTAACATTTTCAGTACTAGATAGTTTATGTAAATCCCATTGGATCAGCATACTTCAAATGTCAAGGATAAACTTCCTTTTGGCACTTAGGCAGACTATCAGTTGAGTCTTCAGTGTATCAAATCTAAATGAAGCAGATTACAACTGAGAGAATGAGTCATTGCAAAGCAACCTTACCTTTTGTGAGGGTTCCAAAGACCAGTCTCCTCAGGGACTGGATTAATTTAAGCACGCCCTGCCTGCAGCGGCTGGTGCAGCCAGCCATGTCTGCGTGGAACCAGGAACGATGGAGCAGCTTTTTTCCCGATTTTATCTTAAAAGTTAGAGAAAGTTTTGCACTGGTTAATTTTGGATGTAATCCTCTGGAGGGAAGAATCTTCCTCAACGTCTTTTGTAATGTTCCATTATTGTGTGAGGGGCCTTTATGGAGAAAAGAAAAAAACATTTATAGCAGATTTAGGAAATGTATGCTTTTAATAAGTATACATTTAGTTATATTTCATACCCAGGTATTAGCTTAAATGAGTAGGGGTCTCAGGAAATAGAACTATATCTCTACATAAGCAGTTTTGATGCAAAAGCGATAAAAATTTGATTTAACAAATCTCAAAATTCAACTTTCAAAGTAAAAGTTCAGTATTACATCCTAAAAAAAACAATTATGAATTAAAGTCCATAAGTAGTAGAATGCAACGAGCCTCTTTCCTAGAGAAGTTCTTTTTGGCCAATAAACAGCAAGAAACCACATCGGAGTCTTCTCACCTGCTTTGCCTCTTCGTCCTATTCTTGCAGTATTGTGATTGTTTCTCCGGTGGAGCGGGTATTTAAAGATTTCCTGTGGACTGTGGTGGCAGCCCTGCAGCTGTGGGCTGTGAAGGCGGTCTGCCCTGGTGCTCTCAGCAGATCTGTGCTGCATAGAGCGCTCACAGCCACCCCTGTTCCCGCCCTCCTTCCTCCTCCTCCTCCTCCTCCTCCAAGCTCCCTCCTCTTGCTTTACGTGCGTTCTTCCTCACTCTCAGTCTGGCTGATGCTACTCAACCTACCGTGTCCAAATGCAGCTGCATGATCCAGCAGCACTTCTGAGAGAAGGAAGGAGGTCATGGGGAAGACTGGAGCCATGATGCTCCTCGAGCATTCAGTTGACCTCCCATCCATCCGCTCCTTTGAACAACCATTACTGTGGCTGAAATGGACTTGTGGTTTAGTAGCAACCACAAACCCATCAGAACAGTTTCAAAACAAGTTTTTTTTTTACTCCTTTCACGGCTTCTGTCTTGTTGTTTGGCCAACAGTACAATAAATATAGCAAAGTGGAAGGAGGAGGAGTTTGAACAACCCTTTCTGGTTTTTATTTCAATAGTAAATCTGTTTTTTGGTCTGTTCATTTGTTCTAATTATTATATTTAAACACAAAGCGTTTAGTTTAAATGTTGGCTTCAGTGTCTTTGTACATTCTGTCATTTCTGATCAACTTTGAGAAGCTCAGTCAGGTTCCAGCATTGCTGGAAGAAGCAACATCGTGATGAAAGAGAAGCTTCAGGATGTAGTGGGAAAGGACAGAGAGCGAGTAAAGGTACGTTCACCTTGCCCTCTGCAACACGCGTTCAAGCAACCACTTCCAATGAAAAGTCTATGTAAACGTGAACAAAAGTGTGTTTGGGGCTTCCCTGTTCAAAACACTCATGATCACATGTTGCTGCACAAGTTTCTATCAGCGTTCTTGAGCTTTAGGTACAAAACACATGTCCATTGAACAGAAGTTAAACTTTGACCAATCAGGGACTTGGATTTGGGAGTGGATATGGATGGTGTCTCTTTCAGTCCACAGAAGTGCCAACTATTTGAAAATTGATCATGGAAATGAATAATTGCGTTTTGTGTCCGACTGGAGTTCTATGACACCAAGTCTTTGTACCTGGAGAAAGATTTGACATTTCCCACTAAGTCTCTTCCGTCTGTATGTGTCACAAATGGGCAGTGAGGTGGTTCCACGTGCAGCAGGTTTATTAGTTCAGACAGGAACTAAGCACAGCTAAAAGACCATAAATCTGGGTCAGACAGGCAGGAGTCAAACATGAGCATGGGGTCATCCAAGTAGAGAGTAGAGTAGTCAGGGTCAGGCAGACAAATGAAGCGGGGTCAGAAAGAGAAGATCAGGTCCAGAATGAAACGCTCAGTAATAAAGTAAAGGTGGCACAAACAATACTTCGCACAGAGTGAGGATGTGTGCTGTTTAAGAAGCAGGTGGGTGATTGAGTGAGTGAGTTAGAATGGTGGAGACTGCTCCAGCCAATAGGTGATTGACAAGTGGCTAGTAAATAATGAAAAACAATAAAAAGTAAACATTCCTCCCTGCTGGTTCAGTGTTAACACCATGTGTGTTAAACAAAGGTTCAGCGTGTCCTTAAATACCCATATACCCCCTTGTGATTGAAGCTAAACACACAAGAAAGGAAGGAGGTCATAAGGAAGAGCCTTGATGCTTCTCGACCATTTAGTTGACCTCCCTTTTAAACAACCATAACCCTACGGTCACTTTCCTGTGTTGGCTCCTAAACTACAGATTCAGTTGCCACTAGCTGTTAGAGAGGTCATGGTCATGGTGTACAGCACTTGGTTGGTGGTGAAAGGTGCTTATAAATAAATAAAATGAAATGAACCACTTTCCACTGAACTCAGTCTATGTAAACATACCTATACGCTTGTTTTGGACTTCCTATTCAAAAGTCTCACTTTGCATGTTGTTTTTTTTGGCCGTTGAACGTGCGTTGAACGTGTGTTGAAAGTTAAACCAGTTGAACTTCAAACAATCAGGGAGTCAGATTTGGTATTGGGGGTAGAGGTAACTTTCTTTTTAATCCCCTGAAGTGCCAAACGTTTAACACTTGATCATTGAGGAGAAATTAATAATTGTAGTTTGTTCCCAACTGGAATCACAAGGCCCAATCTAAATTCTTCCCTTCTCCCTACCCCTTTACTTGTAGGAACATTTGTGGTAAAAATAGTGTCCGAAATTGTTTTTTAAGGGAAACCCTCGAAGTGGAGGGATACAGAGCCATCCGTGGAGAGAGGGGGTTCTCTGTTTTTCATATCTCAGAATAGAGTCATGAAAGAAAAAGTTTGGAGCAAGATTCACTCGAGTGAGGATATGTGCCAGTATCAGGTAGCGACAGCAGTGCGTTCTTGAATCACATATTCAGTGTGTACATCACTGTGGCTGATATAGACACATTGTTCAGTAGCAATCACAAAGCCATCATAACTTTCTCAAAACAAGATTCCAAAGTTTTTGACTGAAGTCTACAAGCAATAGAACCTCACACATATCAGCCAGGGAAAGCCTGGAATCACACACGGTTCCTGCTCTTTCTCAAAGCCACAGTGAAACAGGTTATGTAAGCTTAAAATTTGCTTTTGGAGGGAGAGCTTTTTGCTTCTCACTCCAGTGAACTCTGAAAACCCTCTTGGAGAAAAGGATTCAGTGCTAACACTGTCCATTTCTTCCCTCTGTTCTTGTCTATATTTAATGTTTATAGGTTCTATTTATCCTCTCTCAGCTACAGCTGTGCTTTAACACGTCTCAGTTTGTCAGGGGTTCTGCATGAAATGTAAAAAAAAAAAAAAGTATTTTACAGCAAAGAGAAGATAAGGTGATTACTTGCAGAACAGCTGAGTAAATTCTCAGACATTTTAGCCATTGACAAAAAAAAATCTGCAATTATACTATGTTACAAATTCTGAATATTTTTGCATATTTCATTAAAAAAATGATGTCATCCTAATTTACTTCAGCATAACTGCAATCCTGAACATTTTTTCCCTCAAGTGTGCACAAACCCACCCACACTAACACAAAAAAAGTTGGCTCAGAGAGCACTAACAAAAACGTTATGTTCTGTTACAGTTCCACCCACTGCCGTGAAACTAGAAACTCTAAGAAAAAGAAAAGTATTTTTACTAAAGTACACAACAACATGGTTCCTTAAAAAATAACTTATCTCCATGAGAAAGCTGAAATCACAACAGTAGAGACATTTGAATGACAGATAGATCTAATTTGGTTAGATTAAAGATCTGATTGATCCAAAGCAGTTTAGTTATTTAGCATGGATTGGGTGAGAAAACTAAAACAACACCTGAACCCACAGATGTCAGGGTGCTGAAACAATTTTTGATTCAACTATACCAAAGCTTCAAGGAGGCTCTTCTTTAAATCACTTCCACTTTGAAGCTGGTTTGAAAGTGGATCCAATTCACTTCTCTGGGTAACCACGAGGGAGCTTGTTGTAGAAGTCAAGCCAGGCCCTTTTCAAGTAAAACAGACACATTTCACAATAGAAACAAACTTAGATTCAGACTCTAAATTCAATACAATATCCAAGATGACACCACATCATGTACTTTTTTTTTTCAAAACTTCAGGATTTAAATGTGGCTTAAAGTATTTCAGTGGACGCTGATGGGGAACATCAGGCTTTGTCAGAGCTATAACATCAGACTCTGACATTAATATTGTGGGGATGTCTTTTGGAGTTTAAACAATCCAGAACCAGGATTAAGGAGTAAAACTTGGCTAATTTTTTTTTAAATTTGGGGGGCAAAAAGTAATGACAAGATATTCTACAATTTAACTCATTGGAAAAACACTGAAATCAGTTAAACAATATTGACAAATACTACAAAAAATGGTCTGTTCCAGTTTTCACTAAGCAGCCTGAGTTGATCCTTTAACTCACTTTACTTTAAACGATTTGCTGTCCACCCATTTAGGAAAATAATCTATTCCTGCTGTTCCAGGTTGGCATGATCTTTGAGAAGTCCCTGGTTTGAATCCTGTCTGGAATCTCTCCGTGAGGAGTTTGCATGTTCTCCTCATGCATGCGCAGGATTTGTTCTGGGCAGTCCAAAACATGCCTCACAGGTTAATTGGTGACTCTAAATTGTTGTGTGTGAGGCTGTTTGGTCCTGCACCCTGCTTTCACCCAACAGCAGTTAAAATGGGCTGCAGCAACTCTGTGAGTCCAAAAGGGATTTAGTGGTTTAGAAGATAGGTGGAGGGAAATCTGTCCGTGTTCTATGGTTGGCCAGAACAAATAGACTCAGGGGCAGTTTCTTTACAAAGGAGATGACTGCACTGAATGAAAAAATTTAAACCACAGGGCACCTGATACTTGTACATTTGTACATTTCTTTTGCACATTTCTCTGATTCTTGCACATTTTCCTTTAATTCTTGAACATTTGTCTGATTTTTTTACTTCTTTTATTCTATTCTATTCTATGCACTCATTGCTTCTCTTCAGTAGCTGGTTCTGTCACCAGTGTCGTCAGTCACATCTGGGAGTTACATTTTGTATACAGTCTGAGCTCATTTCAGTATTTTGTCAGTTCTGGTCTAGTTCAAGTTTTCTCTAATCCTATTAAACTGTTGGTTTTCTAAAGAAATGATGAGTTCCCAGCTGCTTCTGGAAGCATAAACCTGAGTTTTTAATAAACCCTTTAATATTTTTTGTGACTGGATCTTTTCTTGAGGTCCACTACAGTTTCCTGACAATCTTAAAGCAGAGTTACATTAGATAATTTTGATTTATTTGAAATATAGAGAAAAATAACCTTTTGTTAGATCCAACATGCCTAAACTTCAGTCATTTCAAGCGAAATCCATTTTTATTATCCTTCCAAATCTTTGGATCATTTCATTTTGATCCTCTAGCAAAGTAAATAAGTAATTAAACCCTGAGTGTATTTACAGGCATTAATTAAGGCAGAATAGCAAACACTTTTATCCGTAGTCAAAGTCATAGCAACATTGTTACTGACTTTCAACGAGCTGCATGAGTTTTCGCATCTCTTCTACGTTCATGCTTCATTTATGCTTCAATATCTTGGACCTGAGGCGCCACAGACGAACCAGCATGCTGCATCAGGTCAGAATAAATTAAAGGCGGGCTCCCATTACCTGCAACATCGACAGCATATACGGTACATGCTCAAGTGCATTTCGCTGAAACTACAGTAGCTGTACATTTTTAGGAATGAAATATTAAACAGTCTGGCTCGAAAGATGAGAAAATACAGAGCAAAGAGGACTTTTGACTGTGGCTGCACATGTCCCAGTGCTCCACAACCTTTGTAATAGTGAGGAAAAATGCAGAGAGAGCACATATAAAGTGAAACCATAGGAGCAAGTTTTGTGTTTTTCTTTCTTATGTGTTTCCAGAAAACAAAATTGTGTTTTAGAAAAGCTCTCAACAGTCTGAGTGTGCATAGTCCGCCTTTTCATAAGAGCCCTGCCAGTTTTCATTGATCAGGTTTATTGAAGCCGCAGTCATATTTACAGCTTCTTTTATTGATACACATCTTGGGAAATTTGTGCTCCCCTGGAGGAGAAGCGAGCCGCAGATACAGCCGCGCTCGGGAAGCATGTGGTAGTTTCAACCCCCCAATCAAGGTGAACAATAACACGGGGCCCTCTGCAGTGGTTGTTATAATCTTTTTTTTTCTCTTTTTTAAGTCCTAACTTATAGGGTAAAACAACATACTCACTTTTTGGCAGCATCAATGTCCAAATGTTTTGACAAGTATCTAAAAAGTGAAATCACATTTAAATGTTAATGGTAGGTATAGGTACAGAGGTACAGAGGCATGTGGCATCGCCGCACGCGTGGTCATCGAGCTTGAAAACTGTGCCTGTTTTTTGCCGCTTGGATTCTCTCAAACAACACAGAAAGAAAAAAAAAATTAACTTTTAAATTCATTCATTTACTTCAAGTATTTACCAATTACTATTTACAAAATTTTTACTTAAAAAAACATTTAATTTATTTAATGCTGTAATTTGCTACCCACTCACCTTCAAGTAGGAATGTCTTCTGTATTTTCTTTAATTTGCGAGAAACAAAAGTTCTTGACTGATGGAGCAAAGCTGTTGTCTAGGAAAGAATGTTTAAAAAATGAAAATTCTCACAGATACTCTTCTTGACTTTCTTTAACCTCTTTCCGAGTTCATTTGATTGAGATTTTTTTCCTATTCTGTCTTCTTCCTGCACTTTTGGAAGAGTGACTATAAAAGTTTTGCTTTCTCCTTGCCTTTTCTTTTTTCCCAGCCATTAGGATAACTGCACTTCATCTTTCTGTTTAGCCTCTTAGAAGACTGCTCTGCTCCCTAACTTGCAATTGACAGAATAGTCCATTGTTGCAGAGGGAAGGGGGAGGATGAAAAACACTTCACACGAGCAGTCTTTTACTATTTCAGTGATTTTTCAATCACAATGAAAGTGGACAATATTTTAGATATTTTCATTCAGGATCCGCTCCATTGAAAATAATCTTTTTAGTGTTTTTAACATGTTCTTGTGGCTTTTTTTTTTTTTATAGAGGATGACATATTGAAAACAGCATTTCTGGGTATTTCTTAATTCAAATTCGGTAGGATCAGAAAACTGGATGCTTGGAAAAGTTCAGATTAATGACGTACTTACTAAAATGGGCGCGCCAAGATCTTCATTTTCCTCGTGCGAGCTGGTCTCTGGTACAAAACTGTACGACTGGATTGATCCAATATTGATAATTGTTATTCTTGTGCCGCTAATGCTATATGTTGAGGCTATAGCTCTCAACGATGGGAGGGGGTGGTTTGCTCCAAGCCAACAGCTTCGCCCCCAACCAAGAGCTGTATGTCTAATAAGATACTGACGCTAGGCATAAAGTATGTATTAAAAAACCACAAAGGCTTTTAGATTTTGGCTAAAACATTTCTTATTCATAATTAAAGGATAATTGGGAATGCTTTTATAAAGGAAAACAATATGGTTGGAGTGGGATTTTAAGTGTTGGGGTGATGGGCAAATGTCTACTTTGGACTTATGGCAAGTCCTCCCCGCCCCAATCCAACCCTGTAATGCTGAGTCAATTGGGTGGCATTTGGTCCCATTTTCATAGCTTTTGGTATGACCCAACTGGGGATTTAAGCCCAAGATGACATAGGCTCCGAGAAGAGAAACTCTCTAACACTAGGCCACTTGGCTGGTTCACCCGACTTTAGTTAATGTTCCAGTATTTGAGCAGCAAATGGATCTTGAAATGTCACAAATTTCTTTCAGCTTCTTTCCTCAGCTCAGGGTTTACTTTTTATTTCTTGTAACACACATAAGAATAAAAGTAAAGAGTGATATTTTGAGAATTTTTTTTTTGTTTGGTACATAGTCAAATTTCATGTGTATTTGTAACCAGGTGTCAGCATGTTTAACCACATGAGTCAGTTTGCAAACTGAACTCTTTTAGTTTCACCAGATTCAGCATTTTTACTGATGGTGACACATCAATCTAAAAAGTTTTTTAATGTGCAATTTGCATTTTTTTTTTATGTCAGTTTTCTAAATGTATTGGTAAAAGCTTTTTTTTTACACTGTCAGAAATATTTTAAAAATGCATGATGGGAAGGAACACCCATGGAAGCAGCATTGGAAGTGGAAAATAAGATGCTACTATAATTTCTCTTTTTTTACCTGAACTTGGATTTTTGTTTCAAAATGCAAAATGTTAATAGTCTGGACAAAAATGATTATGACCTATTTTAATAATAATTTCTACATCCTAACCCAAAAAATCTCAACTGTATAAGAGAAAAGCTTGGAAAATGTAGAGCAAAGAGAAGTTAGGACAACTTCAAACCAGGTGAAATATCTTGAAAGTCTAAAAATGAGGTTTGAAATCTTTGAAAGTATTAAATACTTTGGAATTTGTTACATAACTACCCAATAAAGTAATTATTTAATCTATTTACACTTTCAAACAAGAAACTGTCAAAAGTCCAAACTGAAAAAAATACAGATTTGTGTTATTTGTATTTTTTCAGCAGCAAACGTAACCAGAATGAATGTAAACAGAGAATTTATGGATTCATTTTAATGACAAAGATGTAAGACATTAGACCAAACAAAACGGTGGAGATAGAGGCAGCGATCAGAGCAAATTGGGCTTTTCTAACCTCCGACCAGATTCACAGACAGATCGCCTTCATGCTATGCTGCATCAATGCAGTGATTCAAGCAACAACAGCTAGAATCAAGACCTGATCACAAAACAGGTCATCCTTCACACCCCAAACTTTTATTACCTCAACATTTTTAATAAATAGCCTCTTGACTACCAGCAATGCTAATTTGTTCTCTGTTATTATCCTGAATTAACTCTTTTTAGATCTACAGAGGATATTTTCTGACTTTTCATTATTATGAAAGAATGGAATTCTGGGAACTGTAGTTGTGTTTGAATTAAAAAAAATGACTGGACGGATGTTTTTTTCTTATGAAAGTTAGGATGGAATCATAACTTTCTAAATACATCCCCTGCATGTTATAATCACCCAAAAATAAACGACACAGTTGTTTATTCATATTCTTGCTTTATTTGTTGAATGAAATAAATGCTTTTTTATGTTCCTTCTAAGTGGTTGTGGATCACCTGTACATGACAAACAACAATGAACCTTGTGACCCCAGGAAACAACTTACTGGCGTTCTCATTTGCTCCTATTGATCATGTCTGTCCCACAGAGACCAGCAACAATGACGGCAGCACATAAACCTGGAAAATTTACCAAAAGGAATCAAATCTAATCTTTAAAAAGTAATGCAGTCTGTCTGTATGTATATTTATTGGAATCAAAAACATATTTCACGTTTTTTTTTAATGTAACACTAGTACACCTGCAGGTTTAGCACAGTCTCTTAATATTTTATAAACCATCCTAATGCTTTATTCTACTAATTTTGGGGTTGACATTACTTGAAACAAAAGGGGAAAAATAGTAACTTAAGAAATGAATGACTTTTTTAGGATTCCTGTTCATTTGCAAACAGCTTCAGTTCTGTGCTGTCAGTATAAAAACCATCTGCTTTTGGGTGCAAACAGATGAACAGCTGACTCCACACTGCATCCCCGCTCTACCTCACGCATTCATGTTAAGGTTTCCAGACCTCATCACTGAGCATGCTCCAACAAAGTTGTTTCTGTCCCTGCAAACAGGATTTTGGCAGTCATCTGTACACATATATATACAGGAAGTGACAGGATCTGTGGGGAGTCATGGAGATGAGAGCTCTGGCAGAATAGGCAAATGGCTAAAACCCACACATGAAAACACACATGCCCACACACATTCAATGTGCACTTACAATAACATGCTTTTTTCTGTTCAGATGCACAAGACGCATCAAGTTTATATGTGCAAAAAGGAAGATTGAGGGAGTGAAAGGAGAAGCTTAAACGTGGGTTGTAAATAAATAATCCATCATACTTAAAGACCCACTCCAATAAAAATCATGCTTGGTGTTAACATGTTCTTATGGGATTTTCTGATGATGGAGAACAGATATAAACAAAATAAAGCATAGACTTGCATTTTTAAAGGGTAACCAAACACTAGATCACATTTTTCTTTCTTTTGACCTCTATAAATGAGGCTTTAAAATTGTTGTCTGTTAGTCCAACTAACATTTTTGGCAATTTAAAATAAACTTGTTTAATTGCTAATATTATAGTTTGAAACTCCCTGTGTGCTGCCCCCTACAGGTTGAAACAAGGTAGTGCCAAGGTAGCTGAATTTTGTGATTGGCCAACTGGTGCAAGTCCCACGTGATCATGCTGCTCCAGCATAAAAGCCCCGCCCATCTTAGATTCTGTAATGGTTGGATGTTATTATGTTAGCTTTAGCATGACTCGTAGGTGTTTTATCTTCAGTGGTCAGAAATGTACTGGCTCTCACAACTTTCCAGTGGACTTGGAAGTTAGATAACAGTAGTTTATTGCATTTGGCGTCTAATCCAGTAAACTCCGTCCTGGTGATGGGATTTGTACTGAACGTTTCTCTTAGGATCGTCTGTTTAATAATTTAGCCTTTTGTAGCCAAAATGCTAGTGGCAGTTGGCCACTGAGACATGCCCCCCCGCCCCCCCACCCCCCTTGGTCTGGACCATGAGTGCCTTAGAAGAAGGTGTAGAAGAAAAATCATCAACCTCCACAGAAAGTTCTGTGGTAAAACTGGCATCACTTTTGTCTATATCAATCTTCATATTGAAGACACCGCCGACTGCATGTTTCCTCAAACTAATCTGTCAATCAGACCACAACTCCACCGCTCAGCCCGCCCCCTTTTTTGCATATTTCAAACATGAGCTGAGAGTGGAGTCAGCCTCCAAGTCTCCCGTTGTATTTAAGTTTTTTTTATTATTATTAAATTGTTGTGTATCAGGAGCAGATGAAAAAATGCTTTTGAAAATATCAGGTAGAAGCTATACGGCAAGCCACAAGCACCATTTGGATCTATCCACATGTAGAAAAATAGATCCATCTTTGTTTTCTTCATCTGAGTCAGAGCTTTATTTGTTACACCAGGTTGGAGTTGTTAGGGTCCGTAAGTTAGCGAGAGAGAATGTAAACAAAGGGATGATGGGAAATGAAGGAAGGCTCCCTATACACCAACAAACTCCTGCCATTATGTGACTTTTTTGGGGCTAAAAACAGTATAATGATAATGAAAAGATCACTGGAAGTGTTTTTACAATAGATCAAAAGATGATTTAAGTGGGACTTTAACCAAAGTTTTATAACTTTTATGAGTAGAAGCTATGTTTTGTAAAAGAGAAAAAAATTGCACTTAAAAAAAATTGTTATTTTTGTAACAAACACTACTTTTAAAATGAAAGAAAGTTCATCAAGTCTTTGAAGCGTCGGGTTGAACATACATTCATCATTTGAAGCCAACGTATCTGCTATGCATGAAGGTCTCCTTTCATTTTCATGTTTCTGTTCTGACCAGTTGGCAAACCTTTGCAATGTCCTCCCACTGCAGCCTGCAGAAGAAATTTCGTTAATTATCCATGGCAACTGCTGCCCCGTGTAAGTCTACCGGGGATGATTAAAATATGTGACTTAACAAACGCCAGCTTGCACAGGCGATCTTTAAGACCTTACAATGCTGGCTTACACAGCCAAGGAGAAAAGAGAAAAGAAATCTTATTTTAGATTTTGCTCCTCGCCACCCACCTTACATCCCACTCACTTGCATAATGTATGAGGACTTTAAGTGCTTTCACATTCCCTTGCCAATAAATAGATAACTTGTAAATAATAAGAGCCTGGCATTGATAATGGCAATATAAATAGAGACTGATTTGAAGAATCTCCCAAATTTTGCCTTTTTTTTTTTCTTCTTTTACTATCAAGATCATTCAAATGTTAGGAGTCTCTATGGACAGGAACACCTCACCTCACATCTTAATTAATTCTATAAAAAAATTAGAGGCTTTTTAAGCTCCTATTCTCCAAGCTGTTTCTTTTTTGCCGGATGTACATTTTTGAGGGCTGTGAGTTTAATGACTTGAGTGGCCCCCAAGCAATCAGGAGTTGTGTTCCTATCTTCTCCAAACAGACCCCTAAGAATGAAAAGAGATCCTTATAACCACCACATTCTGTCTAGCATTAAAACAAGGAAAAGGTATTCAAATATATTTTCAATTTCACTTAAATGAGTGGAAATAAATTACATTTGGTTTTACTGCCATCTGGTGGCAAAGAGATGTAATTGAAAAGACACATTTCGGCCCTTTTCCTTTGCTGCAGCAGATTTCAGCGTTTGAACTTAACCGAGTCCTTGATCAAAAGAGCAACACAAACATACAGACCCCTTCCAAAAACTGAAAATAATGGAAAAGTGTATTTATTGCCATAACTCCATTCAATTTTCAATGAGATCAAAATCTTTTGGGCTATTTTTAGGAGCATTTTTTTTTAATCTAAAATGACACACAAGTAAAAAAAACTTCAGTGTTTTTTTTTTTTTTTTAACGTTTACTTTATCTCTAACTTGTGTGATTCTGACAAAATCTATTTATGTGGAAAGTAAACTACTGAAAGTTATTTAAGGTTTAAGTTGATTTATTCTGCAATAATATTCTTGCTTGTTTTATTCATATTTATATTAAAAAGGGAAGTTTGGGAAAGTTTTAAAAATGTAGTTCTAGTGTGTTCAATAAATGTTTGTCCTGTTCGGCCAGCGACTTCAGATGTTTTGGATTTTGGCCCCCTGTGCGATTGAGTTTGACACCACTGTTGTAAAGGATAAAACAGTTTTAAATGGGGTGAGCGGGACTTGTGAGGATTTTTAGCAACGTCCACACAGAAATGAAGGAAAAACCTGCTGGACTTACAGCAACAGCAGAAAGTTTAATGAGAAGTGTTGAGTTTTTTTGCTAAAATGCATTTCATTTGAATTCCACTGTGTAATAATAAGTGATCAGGCTACTGTGTTGATGAGGGAGGTTGTCGACAACTAAACATCCATAAAAAGGGTACATTGAATGCAGCACAGGAAAAAATGGCTTTTTAATAAACACAAAGAAATGCAATCCCAACTGTGTACAATCATGTGCATTTACTATAATTGTTTCAGCTTAAAATCCTAAATTTGTTTTTATGAAAGTAATTACAGAAGTTATTCCAAGCCCGAGTTGATTTTGTACATTAAGAGGAGGAGTTTTATAAGTTAGGTGAGTTATTGCTTTGCCCTCTCTTGCATTAGACTGACTAACACTTAATTATCTTCAACTAAATGAAAAAAAGAAAACCCTAATTATTACCTGTGAAGATGGGAAGACAAACACAAAAACTGTTTTTTTTTATTTCTAAACTGAGAAAAATGGTGACCAAAGCTGACCTGGAGATTATGGTCCATGCTTTTATTTCATCTTGTTTAGATGACGGGGTTCTCAAACTTTTTCTTGTTAGGGCCACAAAACCTTTTTCTGTCCGTTTGTAGTAGGAGTGTAACGATGATTTCTATTCCCTTTAAGTCCTTTTTCATTCCCTTGAAAAATACTAGATAACTTCTAATCAAAACTTGACATTGATACTGGGAATGTAAAAAGACTTTATTTTATTTTATTTTTTTACCATTAAGATTATTAAAATGTTAGGAGTCTCTGTAGACAGGAACTCCTCACATCTTAATTAAAGCTATAAAAAATCAGAGGTTTTCTACACTCCTGTTCTCCAAGCTGTTTCTTTTTTGCTGAATGTACATTTTTTAAGGGCTGTGAGTTTAATGACTTGAGTGGCCTCCAAGCAATCATGAGTTCTCCAAGGAAACCCCTAAGAATGAAAACAGTTCTTCCGAACCACCACATTTTGTCTAACTGTAAAACAAAGATAACTATTTGTAATTTTCTTTGAATAACTAAAAAGAAATCACATTTGGTTTTACTGCCATCTGGTGGGAAAGTGATGCTAGTAAGGGGTTGAAAATCTTCAAGTAATTTGATGAACAAGAAGATAAATTGAGTTAAGTTATGTTCTCTTGTGTTTTTTGCCTTACGGTGGAAGATTTTAGTGTTTGATTGAGGAAAACTGAGTCTCATCCTCCCTCAATCCAAATCGGTAAGAAAAGTATATGTACGATAAGTATACTTTTTTATCTTTGTTTAAACTAAAATGGCTTTGAAGTCAGTCAGATTGAAACCTAATAATGCATTTGTTGACCCTCAGATGAAAGAGTTCCTGTTCCTGCAGCAGGTGTCATTTCACTCGTTTTTATGGCTCTATGATGTACAAGTAAATGGAGATAATCACTGAGAAAAAGAGAGGTTGATCTTGAGGTTATCTTTACATCCAGCTTTACATCAACTGTTTGTCAGGCACAATATTGCACTACATCCTTCTGGGAAAGCAATAAGTTTTCACAAAGTACAGAATGACGCACACTGTGCAGAATTAATGGAAAGTTCCTATTCTCAGCTAATATTACATAATGATTGTCCTATTATAAAAGATTATTAGTAAATGACTAAATATTTTCAGTTAGGAATTTGTTTCCCTGCATTATGTTCATTTAAAATTGTTACCAAATTTTAATTTAAATAAAAACACCAACATTGAGTTTATTGTTGCTATAAATGCATGTAAAGATGGCGTCTTCTCATTGACTGCTGTCAAATGAGCCGCCGTTCACACAGAGTTCCTACACGTTTCTTCAAGTTAAGTTTAAGACTTTTTAAGATATGACAAATTAAGAGCAATTTCTCTGATTAAATCCCAGCCCCATGGAAAAAGAAAAACAAAATCCTCGTCAATAATGGAATATCCTAAGTAATTACAACTTATATTTCAGTAATAAATTACAATTACTAGACTACAGAAAACCTTCATTACTTCATTACTCACATTTTGGTGCAGTGAAAACTTAATCATATTTGTGTAAACAGTTTGATCTGATGTTATCTTTTAGTTAAATGAAACAAAATGGAAATTAATAAAAAAAATAATAATAATAAAGAGTACTGATGCATGTGCGCTAATGCAGACTTTGAGATTGGTCAAAGTAAGATTAAGAGACTATAAAAATGGACAAATTCGTACTGGCATCCTGCATCTGGACATAATTATTTCAATTTGTTAAATTCAAAGGAAAATATTTAATTGATTGTTGTAATAAAGAACTTAATAAATGCAGGGAATGCACCCTGCATTTATTAAGCTCCTTTCAATTTCCCCCCAATTTTGCTGCATGTTTCACTTCTACCATTGCATTATTGCTTTATCTTAAATTTCAAATCCCAGTTGTGTTCAGAAATCATAGGAGAACCCGGAGGGAGAACGAAGCGATTGCAGCGTGAGTCTCTTCTAAACATTCACAGGGTAGAGAGGCTTGATCGACCTGTGGGAGTTTAGAAGGGTCCAGGACCGCCTGCTGTCCTCGTGACTGTGACCAGCACTCGGGACAGAGCCCCATGTCGGAGGCGCTGTCAGGGGAGGGGTGGCAGAGAGAAAGCGGGAGATATTTTTATCTTTAAAAGTGTTTTAAAAATGCATATTTAGAATTTTTTATAATAAGCTAATAATCGGGAATATCTGTTTAAGCAAGTCAATGTTGTATCAGATATTATTTACAATCTAAGTTTAAAGTGGCTAATAAGAAAACTCTGATGACCGACCATTCTTGTAGTATTTAAACGCATCATTCACAGACCAATCTCTGAGCGAAATAAATTCCATCATAGATTTGTGTGTAACTGTGGTTTTGTTTGTGCGTAATTTATAAAGATTTACATATGTAATTAGTTTCAAGCAGTTGTCATTTTAATTTGTGCATGTGTAAATTGTATTTTGCATTTTTTAAATTTTGTATTTTTTTTCACTTATGCACATAATATATTATATGAGTTACACATCAAGAATTACACATTCACAAATTAAGAATACGCACACACAAATCCTAAATTACGCACAAAGTTACACACAAATCAAGAATTATGCATAAATCTTGGTGATTCTTATTTCTCTCCATAGACAACAGTCCAGCCCACAAGCCCCACCCCTCTGACTGGATTTTCAAATTTCGGCTGTGGGTGGAGTCAGCCTCCAACTTCCCTGTTTGGTCACCCTTTAACAACTTAGCAAAAATCTTTTATTTTGCTTCAGGTTTCTTAGCATACAGCGAGGAGTAGCTTTTTTGTATGAACGTGGTTATATTTCAATTATATTATATTAAAATTATATTAAAATATTAAATATAATCGAAAAAATAACACTTTGCAAAAGAAAGATTGAAATGTGTTTAAGTTTCTATGTAGCAAAATACATTTTTGTGCATAACTGCTGCTATACGACTTAGTTGATAGTTGCTATTAGTTCTCTTCTTATATATATTATAGCTATAAGATAATGCAATAAAGATGATGAGCTGAGACAATCAAGTTTAAGTCAAATAGACTAGTATTCTTTGTTTCTCTTCATCATTACACCATGTACCATTTTATAATTCATCATTAAGTATCTGTTAAATAACTCGTGTCTTTTCTTCTGTTCTTTGGGATTCTCTGTCGAATCATAGATCCTCAAAACTGAAATAAAAACATACAAATGCATCTATTAAAAAACAAGAAATTAACATCCATGTGTCCACGTTTTGAATGGGATACATGACTTGAATGCAGGATGATAAAACATGTTGATAACATCCATAAATGACTTAAAATAAACTCACTTGTTATTCTGTAATCCAGATCAAATTAAGCAAAAAATGGATCACTGAATGCTTAGATTTTTATTCTGGATACCAAAAAGCAATCAAAGAATTACAAATCATTATCATGTCAACTTTGCTTTCAAGGGCTTTTTAGAAAAGCTAGATATGCTGTCATTAAATATCAGTTTGTAAGATCCATGAGTCTTGGCTTAGTGGCACACCGGGTTATTACAGTGGTCATTTAATGACAATTAACATTACTTTACATCTTATATGATTCAGTGCAGATTCAGAGTCAAATCTGAACAATCCAAGTGCAAATTCTGTTACATTCATAACCTTTTTCTGTTGTAAAAGAAAGAAAAAAACATGTTTTCTTCAGTTAGTGTGCTTGAAAGTCTTAGAGTTCCCCGGGTCATTCTGTACAGGTCAAGTCAAACATATAAACATTTTGCATAGAAAATCACTTTCCTGGTAACTCATTTACTGTCATTTCCAAGCCCGAAGGAAGAGAAAATAAACACTTTGCAAACTTTTAACCACCTGTTTCTCATTTTAAGATTAAGTCATTATTTATTATTTTTGATATATTTGTTCTGCTACCTGAACTGAATAAACACAGGTGAGGAGAAAGAAGCATGTTTTCTTTTATTAATAGTTTTGCATTTTATGGAATATTTTATTTTACTAAAACATGTAACTTTCTGAATTGTACAAGTACAGCTCCAACAAAAGCTTTATTATAAAGAACTACAGTCCATCAGCTCCTGTTGCCTTTATGTCCCCTGACATACAGGGAGGATTTTCTCCTCAGGTTCAGTGTTAGCAGGGTCTTTCTGCTTGTCAGTGGTTTGAGGGGCTCCTATTCCATGAATGAAGGACAGCAGTTTGTGCACAGAGATGTTACTGAAGCTCTGTTTCCTCTGTGATGGACCTCTGCAGAGCAGCAGCTGGGCGTAGGCCCGACGGAAATCTCTGTTGAACGCCGGATACAGGATGGGATTAAGGGTTGAGTTTAAATAGCCCAGCCACAGGACAACGGAATGAATGATGTTGGGGGGATTCGTCTTTTCCATCATGCCCATGCAGGTGAAAAACGTAAAGTATGGAAACCAGCAGATCACAAAAGCCCCCAGGACAGCAGCCAGGGTCACTGTGGCTTTGTGCTCTCGGATGATGGTTGCTTTGGCTAAGCGTGCGAAGGATGGCGTGGTGGCACGGATACGTCTCACCTGAAGGAGGTCAGGAGAAAGAGGAGGAAGAAGCAAGAGGTTATGAGGTGTAGCTGAATTTGTCCATTGATCTGCTCACTACGGATAAACATAGAACGGAATTTTACTGACATTTTCATGTCTTTGTACAGTATGTCCTCATTTTCATATTTTACCCCTTTACATATTAATTATGACACATGTAAGCAATTTGAAATATCTGCCCGAATTAAATAACCCACCTTTGACATTATTAGGTGTTTAAAGCTCGTATTTCAACAGTTTCCTTAATTTTTGTTGAAGATCATTGGCCTAGTTTTACTTACAGCATTGCCTCATTTCAACACAGTCTCTAGAAAGTCAATTATGCACAGATTTTAACGGAGTTCTGGACTTTGACTTTTGAAAAGGTTGGTTCTTTAGGTGTTTGTTTTTGCAATTCCTGGATACCTCAGTTCTGGAAACGATGCATCATATTTACAGCGTTCAACAGATGGAACAAATGTACATTTCATTTTTCAAACTGAATTTTTAATACTTTGAAAATGTTTCAGGACTTTTCATGTTAGATTCACAATTTGATGCTGTTTGTAATATATATATATTTTTTTACCTCTTCTTGGCATTTTCTTGGCACAAGGGAATTTCTCTGAGCACCAAACCAACACAATTTTAGATTTTGTAGAAATCTGTTCAACATCTACCGGAAAAATATACTGAAAACATATCCAAAAGCTGCAGAAAGGGGTTACTTGGTATTTCGTATCGTATTTGCATTTTTAAGTAAAAGTATCTTATTTACTGCACTATAGAGTGTGCCAGATTATAAATGCACAATCAATGAATTGTCTATTTTTGAAATTATCTCATCTATAAAGTACACTGAACTACAATGTGCATTAAGCAAGACATAAAAAGTTAGAGATAAGTCAGATTTTATGAACTACCTTCACAGTAACTCACAAACTTGTTTGTATAACCCGCTACATATTAGCCACGTTAGCATATTCACAATACCTAGCACTTCCAGCCCTGTTTGCAACATGTAAAACAGACTGATACCGCTAAAACAAATGTTGCTGTTACTACGATAAATACAAACGTTGTTAGTTACAAGTTAAAAAAACAGCAGGATACTACTAAAACAAACGCGACTATGCTAACTTCCAACCTTAAAAAAAACACCCAGTCTAACACTGCTACACGTTAGCCATTTTAGCATATTCACAATAACACCCTAACATGTTAGTAACACGTAAAAAACTAGACTGATACAACAAAAACAAATGTAACTTTGACTATGCTAACTTCCGATCTTGTTGGTAAAAAGAAAAAAGAAAAAAAAAAAACACACACAGTACGTAACTGCTACATATTAGCCACTTTAGCATAATTAAAATAACACCCAACCTTGTTAGTAACACGTTAAAAAAACAGACTGATACCACTAAAACAAACGATACTGTGACTACACTGACTTTCAACCTTTTTGGTAAAAAAAAAAAAACTGTTTGATATTGCTACACGTTAGCCTCTTTAATGTAATTACAAAAACACCCAACTAGACATTTTGACAGAGCACCATGTACCTCTTAAAACTGCTTCGACATCAAAAACAGAATTAATCCACTTATAGATGTGTTGAAATATAAGGCATACTGTTGTTGTTGTTTTTTTTTAAGTGTGGGAAATACAGTAGGTAAAAACACAAATTCATAACTTATAGATGATTCTCAACATGATTGTGTGAAGAGAAAACACTGTTTTGTCTGTTTTGGCACAAAAAGGTCAAAGTATTGGAAGAGATGCCTACAAACTTTTGCAGCAAATGCAGTTGAGCTTTCTATGTACTGAAATGGCAGATTATTTATTTCAAATGTCGCATTTTATATCCAGAATAGCAGCCTAAATCTTAAGTCATGACCTCATAAAACAGTAAAAATACTGACCTGTTCTCGTGCCACCCGGAAAATGCACAGATACATTCCACACATGAGCACCAGGGGCAGGTAAAAGGAGGCAAAGACGTAAATAAGAATATAGTTATTGTTCCATTCAAACTGGCAGTAGCGCCCCTCCTTGTCCTCATCTCCTATGAGCCAGTCCAAGTTCTGCACCCTGTAGTCTGCTGTATTCCAGCCCATGTGGATGGGCAAAAAGGACACAGCAAGGGAAATAGCCCAAATGGAAGTGATAGCCAGTGCCACTCTTCTCGGGGTAACGATCCGCGAGTGGTTGAGAGGCGATGAGATAGCAAGGTATCTGTTCACACTGATTGCCAGGAGAGTCAGGATAGAGGAGGTACAAAACAAGACATCAAGGGCGATGTAGACGTTGCACAAAGTGCCTCCAAACGGCCAGTTGCCGTTGCGCAGCTCCACCACAGCTGAGAGGGGCAGCACAAGCAGTCCCAGAAGGAGATCTGCCACCGCCAGCGACACCACAAAGCAGTTGGATAGTCTCCAAAGCCGTCTGCACAGCCCCACCGCCAAGCACACCAGCACATTGCCGCCAATGGTGATGATAATGACGGATATAAGGAACAGCCAACGAAGAGCCGTGGTCACCATGGCTGCCTCCTTGGTCTGATTTTTGGCTGGTTTTTCAGCTGAAAAGGTTTTAAATCCAACTGTTCTCCACTGCTTCCACGTCACAGTGGCACCAGGGGGTCTTGGGGCTTTGAAAGTTGATCAAATGGAAAGGATTTCACTGCCATGTGTTTTGGCATTGTGCCACAGCAGCTGCCTCTGAAGCAACTGGCTCCCTGATAGAAGAACAACAGGCATAGTTAACAAAAACACTTCTCCATATACTGTAAGTCATGTCATTTTTTAAACATTTAGTTAGTTAACCCATGTAACTTAATTAAGCATCAATACTGTTTTTAAGCAGAACATTTTTTTAAATAAAATTGAAAAGCAATTTGTTTTGAAAGGAATACCTGTGAGTTCAGGAAATCAATAAATCACCGTTTGAATTTTTTTCCTTAAATGCAGCTACAACTTTGACTTTTCAGTAACAGTCGTCGTGCTTAGAGGCACTGAAGTAACGTCACCCAATCACTTAGTTTTTTTAAACGTTCTGTTGAAAAGCTATTTCCAAAAACACACTGCATGATGAAGACTGTTAACATCAGTCAATGCGACACAGTAAAGATGTCAAAACCAGATTTCTGCTCTGCATAGGTACGTAAAAACCTGATTTCTCTGGTAAAATGTTTAGCTCAGGATTCAGTTTTTTGCAAACTGAGATGTTAGGAAAAACTTACAGCAACTATGTCCTAGAAAATGATAGCTTTTTAAACTTTCAACTAAAAATAGCATTATCATAATAAAAAAAAAAAAANTCGGAATGCTTTTAAAATAGATCAAAAGATGATAGGAGAGGGACTGTAAGCAATACAGTCAGATCCAATGAACAAACAAATTCTGTCCCATTTCAGATTAACCTGCTGTCCAGACACGTAGGAAATTAAAGATTATTATTCTACTTTCACTATTTTCTTGAAGGTACAATAATGTTGAGACAATCCAACACAAATTTTTATGCCATGAGATTTAACTGCAACTTGTAAAAGCAAAAAAATATACACATTTATATTAACTCTAATAGTTTATCAAATCAAATCAAATCAAACTTTACTTGTATAGCACTTTTAAAAAAAATGAATTTCACTCAA
>NC_050525.1:9420681-9461235 GCF_002922805.2 Oryzias melastigma
TATCAAAGTTAAGGCCCAGGTGCCAGATCCGGCCCTCCAGGTGATCCTATCTGGCCCAGATCCTTTTATTTTATCATCATTGGCCCGTTACTTTTTTGACTAGTATAATTTAGACAAAATATTATTTTATGGAGAATACAATATTGAAAGTTTTGTTAAGATTTAAATTGATTTATTCAGGAATAATATTTGAGCCTTTTTATTATGAATAATTATGTTAAAAAGACACGGTTTAAAAATTGACATTCTACTAGCTTTTTGGACTATTTTGGTATTTACTAAGATTTTTTTAAGCTATTATTTATTACAGCTGCATGCTAGCTGTTTTGGCTAATTTAGGCTCTTTTCTTTATCTTTTTTTTTTTTTAGCTATTTTGGAATTAGGCTAATACTCAAACTATACACTAGTGTTTTGACAAATTTCAGCTTTTTCTTTTGTTTTTTTGGCTGTTTTGGAGTTAGGCTAATATTTACATGCTAGCTGCAAATTTAGGTTTTTTTTGGGCTATTTTGAAGTTTAGCTAATATTTCAGCTACATGCTAGCTGTTCTGGCTAACCTACGTTTTCTTTAAGGCCAAATTAATCTATCAGTTTCAGCGTTTTCAGCTATCAGCATTAGCATCTTCTGCAGCCAAATTCAGCTTACAGCATTCACACTAGTATTATTGCAGGTAATGCTATATATTTGGTTCACAATTGTGTTGAAAATTTACGGTTTTATAGTTTAGAAAAAAAAAAGTTTTTCGAGTGTTTCAATAAATGTTTACCTTGTTCGCCCGCAACACAAAGTGTGTTTTGGATTTTGTCCTCTTGTGCGATTGTGTTTGACACCCCTGTTTTAGACGCTTTCTTGAGCAAAATTTAAACAGAAAAAAAAGAAAACCTTAAAACCAGCTCTAGCTATTCCACTTTTGATCTGCTTTGATGTGCTCTTGGAAAACCTTGAGTCAGAGAGAACCAGAGCCTGCACTAAACAAAGCAGTTTATTTATGGCTTGTTTGTTCATGAACGACTAAACCAATTTTCCAGTACAGCTAATTTCATTTGATGATGTCTGTCTGCTAAAGCCAGAGGTGTCTTTGTCATTTTCAATTCAGCAAAAGAGATCAGCTACTTCACAGAATGCTCATATCATAAATGTCAATTTTAACACCAGTTGGACTAGAAAAAAATGCATTAAAAAATCGATTCAGTGAAAAAAAAATCAATGGGTAAAAAAAAAGAAGTGAACCAACATTATCGTTCCTTTATTAACACAGACACATTGGCACAACCATTATTCAGTTAAATATATGGTGTACAGATGATAAGACGTCTGAATCTCTCACACACTGAAGTTCAGACTTATTAGTTCCTGTGTTTACTTTGTCAGAATTTCAGTGGTTGTAAAGACGGGAAAATCAGGGAAAAGACAGGATGTTGATGCATTTGCTATTTGTCGATGTTGTGGGAGCGGTGTTGTTCCACTTTACATTTTTTTTCCCATTAGAGTTTGATTCGTTTAGTAAGAAAGGCCATGATAATCTAACAGAGATACTCGAACTTAGTGTAGAAAATGAGAACATTTATATATTTTAAATGAATGGGCACAAATCACGTGAGAGGTTATTACCTTGAGCTAAATTTTTAGTAAAAATATACTAAGTATTATGTCTAAACTAAATAAGTGTCAATATTTACATAACGTAATAAATGTGTGTTTGGCTATAAGTAATAAATATTGCAGATGGGAGCGCCTGAGTCAGCAGGTGATGTTCTGAAGCCCAATGATCTACAAACATGAAGACAACCGACAGCAGTAATGACTGCAGAGGTCTAACAGAGGAACCACAGATAGGTACTGAGTTACAAATAACAATATTAATAATCAAGAGCGGGTAGTTCACCGGCTTAATTAAATAGAAGCATCATTTTCTCAGAAAAAAAATCAGATTTGCTGAATTGACATTTAATCTTTTTGTCCAAATATAGTTCTAATGAAAAAAAAAATAATACTAACAAGGTTTTCAATACTTCTTTTAATTTATAATTAATTGGATATTCATGCATCATCAGAAAATGTGTGCATGTTTGCAAAAATGTGCAAAAAAAAAAAAAGAAGAAAAGAAAGGATTTAATTAAATGCATCAAAACACAAATGATTTGGGGGTATTTGATGACTTTATGACTGAGGTAAAATAAAAGTAAATTCATGCTATGGGTATTAGCAGAACCTCATGACAGTAATTGTGAGATTCTCTGTTTTCGACTAGAAATCCCAACACACGCACTTAATCTTTATTTATTGAGCACATTTCCGGCCAAAGAACACCCCAAAGTACTTTAAATAAATAAATAAAACAAAAAATAAATAAAAATAGCAGTGAAAATTGTAATCGTAATAAAGCATATGAATAAATACAAAATAAACATTAAACTATAAATGTAAGAACGACTTAAAGGTAAGCGAAAAAGAGTAGTTTTGAGTTTTTTCTTAAAAACCACAGTGGATGAAGCGTCACATCCTAGCGTTGTTTCAGGCTGGTTGAAAACCAACGTCGCTGGAGCCAGATCAGTTCACCAAGCAACCACTAGGTGGCCTGTCACGCAAGTCTCTTTTGACTCCAAAAACAACTTCACAGCAGAAATAAAGATAATTACAGTTTGATTCCAAGACCTGTTTTGTTCTTTATATTTAATAACCATGACAATCGGCTGACTTTTTTAGTAATGTCTTTATGTTGTTTTTTATTTCAGATCAAGTATCAAAAAGAGTTTTTAGCTGGTGTAATCATCAAATCTATTCACATGTCCATCAACAACCCTCATGCTATTTTACTGTATCTCATCTGTTCTTTTTTTGTCCATTTTGGGAGAAATGAAGGTTGACGATGTTTTGCATTTATTGCTCAAAATGGCTTTAAATGACTTGCGACATAAAAGTGAATCTATGGTTAATGCAGCATACCCTCTGCTCATCTGGAGTATATATATATATATATATATATATATATATATATATATATATATATATATATTCCTAAATCTGTCAGCAGAGTTCTCTGTTTCTTTTAAGTATCACAAAGTAAACTTATTAGCAATGAAGTTTTAAATTAATATTTTTTCTTTTATTGACTTTAGTATTTTAAGCTCCAAATGTGTTAAATCTGTGGCTACTTTACTGAAACTTTTAACATGTTTTCCAGTGTTTACCATACACTTTGCTTTGCCTCTTTAAACTTTTACTGACACAAAAATTCAAAGTAGATTCATACAAACTTTAAATGAAATAAACTGCTTTTGTTTTTAATAAAACATATCCTTCTGCTGACTTTCTGACTTCAGATGACAGTAAAATAGTTGAAGCTGAGCACAGAATGACCCGAGATCATTTTACATTGTATAATTTGTTTACATTTCACGCTCTCTGCTAATCTACAGAAAAATCCCTAATCTGCTTTCTAAGACAAAATCCTGCTTGTTGACAATTGAGACACAGAAACGAAAGATTACGAATTTAAACCCGTTTTATGCAACACATGCTTGTAATGTGATAAACAACATTGTCTGCAAACTGATAAAGTTGACTTTAAATTCTGCCTTTTAAAGCAATAATTGTTTAAAAGCAAAATAAACTAAATGATAATTTAATAATATGCATAATCCTATAGATTTAAAATATCCTGGACACATGTTGAAAACAAGGAAACTTTGAGAAACCAAAAATGTTAAAACATCTCCAGATCACAAGAGACAGGATATGAATCTTCTCAGGTTTGTTTTTCTATTATATCTATATCTAGACTAATTTTTAAAATCAGGATCAGGATACATTTTTAATCAGAAGTTTAACTTTTTGGGCTTTTCTGATCTTAGTTAAACTTTTATCAGTAATTTTATCAAAACTAAATTAACTAAAACAAACTCAAAATAATCATCAATCACTATTTTTATTTATTACGGCAAATAATTTGCAGTGAGTTTAACAAAAAAACTAACATAAATCACAAATGATTCAAACTGTAAAATTACAGGGGAACTGTTTGTCTTGACACGTACCATAAAACAAGAGCAATATATTACCACAGCCTAACTGCAGCTCAAGCCGCCGGCTGTGAATGTGTAACCACAGAAAATGAAGCATAACTCAATCTCTATGGAACACATCCGTCTGTTCCAACTCTACATTTAGATTCACTCAAACATTCAATCTCAGTCAAGGTTAAAGTCACACCTTTAAAAGTCATCATTTTATGTAAATTCTATAATATTGTGGCTCATAGAAACACATACACAAATAAAGAAGAGTTTACAGACTCACCTCACATGTTTTTTTCGCTGCAAGATGTGTCGGAATATTCTCTGGTAGTTTTCTGGTTCCTTGATTTTGTCTGTGCAAACTCGCCTCCCTCTGTGTTGGTCTCCTCCCCTCCATACCTCCCTCTCCTCTCACGCTGTGGGCTAATCCACCTCTGAGACCCGCAGATATGACCATCTATGGGTGGGTTTTTTTTTTTTTTTTTTTACAGTGTAGCTGGGAAAAGCTAACTCTACTCATCACAATTCTACATTTTATTTAGTTTTTCTCTGTTCTAAAATTTGATTTTATCTTCATAACACATCTAGAAGGTGTGAAAGTGAAAAAAACAAAACTGTAAGATGAGGAGCACTTCTGCTACTTTAAGCCAATAGTTTTATTAATTAACGTACTTCAAATCATCTAACTGATTTTGCTGATTCAAACATAAAATGTTGACTGTTTCTGTATTATCTGAGCGTCACTTATAACTGTGAGGTTCAGCACGTGGACACGATGGAATGAAAATGCACTAAACGGAAACACAATGGCTCTGGGATCGACAAACAGCCATGATTATCGCCATTATCATCACAACTGTTATGAACTCTGTTTGGTAACGGCCTTCAAACAGAAACATCTGTTTTTGTATAATGATATGACAGATCAGGTTGTGTCATGAGCATGTTTAAAGTAGAAAAAACATAGTTGAAATAATAGAGGGACATCTTTGCTAATTTAAAACTGCAAAAATGCAAAAATGGTGATGCTATAAAAGAGGAAAAGAAGAATTTAATATGATGCAAGCAAAATAAAAATGAAAAAGAGTGATAAGATGGAGAAAATCAACCAATTTAAGAATTAAAAACAAGAATCATAATAAAATATAACGTAAAACCTTTAAGTTAAGATGCCATAATGACACAAACTGCAATGCAGTTGAACTGAAAGCATGAAGAAGTTATAAATGATAAAAAGATCTTGTGACCTCGAGAGGGATTCAGCAGGTTCTGAAGATGCACTGCAAACGGATATTTGCAAACCCTCATTTTAAGACATTCAAAATGTTACTTCAAATTGTTCTAAAGCTTTATAAGCTTTCTCAATAGCAGCACAGTCCAGATTTTTTTCTCATTTAGCTATGATCAAAAAATGGGGAAATTATTAATAAGATAAGTGCTTCATTCTGTTGACAAGAGTCATTTGATTTAAGGCTCAAAGCGCTTTGTCATTGGTGGTTAACATTTAACTAAGATATTTTAAAGTTCAGTAAATGCAATTAAGTTAGTCTGGTTTTCTCTGTCATTATTTTGGAAACATGAAATTTGATTTATAGATTTTTATCGTGATTCACTAAGATTATGTTCACATTTTGTTTTAAAATGAGTAATTTCCACTTATTAAACTAGTATTTTTTTGTCAGTTAAGTTACTTAAAACTGAAAATAAAACACAACATTTGCTTAGAACTAGGGGAAAAAAAAACCTATTATTGGGAAAAATAACATTCAGTTTGACGTGATTCTAAGAGTTTTTTTTCTTTTTTTTCACTTTTTGAATTCTTGTGTGAAACTCTTTCTGGATTAAAAAAAATTGTGAGAGTTAAATATAAATTGCTTTCTGCATGAAAAAATAATTTTACTACTTTCTGGTGGTTTTATTGTTGAGATCAGTGCTCTTTTCCAATTTTTAGGCTACTTCTTTTTTAAGTTGTGAATGGATGCGTGGATGCAGGCATTGCAAAAAATGAATAGTGAAGTGAAAAAAAAATCATATTTCAAGAATAAATATTATTTTTTTTGTCTTGCAAAAAACTATACCAAAACTATCAATAAAGTCTCCCAATAAAAATTTAATCTTAGTTCGAGAAAACATGTCGGAGAGACTTGAATCATTATTTTTTTAAATAAGAATTCTTATTTTTTTATAATCCTATTGGCAGATTTTTATTTATTTATTTGTAGTTGTTTTGTAATTTAAAGAAAGTCTGCCAATGGGGTAATCATTTAGACTTATTTCTAAGGAGCCCGGATGAATGGATGGATGAAAGAACTGCTCAAACTCTTGTTTGGATTATTTGTCTTTTCTGACATTTTGTTTTACATTTTCAGAGCCTGAAAAACTATAACTGCTTAGTAATAAATTATTTAGTGAATTAGACTCCAGATCATATTTTACAGACAAACTTTTTATCAACAATTGTCTTATATCGATGAATTTAGAAATTTCCGTACTTTTTATGTTTTACATTTCTGAAATAATTCATCTGCTTTTCCAAAACCCTTCAACAGGTTTCAATTAACTTCGAGGTTTTTCAGCAAATTCAGCCACATGATGTCAGTCTTTTCCTTTCCATAAACACCTAAGACAAAACTAGTAACCAATTAATTGAAGTTTGAAGAATTTGGCTGACAAAAGAGATTAAAAAGTAACAGGGATCACCTGAAAACTGTGTCATCAAGCTGGAATCATTGGAGCTGCAGCTGACGGGGAGCTTGCCTCCTTTGACCTCGCTTCCTGGAGGTGTAGTTACTAATCTGTGCTGCTGTCACATTCAGCGTGTGAGAACATTCATCTGAACTGCTATCAGTACTAATATGTCTGTTTTTGTCCCTCTATTAGCTGACGGGAAAATTAGCAGCACTGTTAATAAGGAAAAGGCATAAATGAGATCAATGTTTCATTTAAAGGGGCAGAAACAAGAGAAAAACGAAAACTCAGTGAGAAACAGCAGCATTAGGACATCGGGGTGGACACAAACAAATCTCTGAAAGCAAACTTTTTTCTAAGCTAAACATAATATCCTCCTTGTCTGAAAATAACCTCAAATCAATATGAAATGTAATATAAGATTATGAAAAAACAGAAAATTGTCCAGCTTTTCATGTCCCTGGAAAGCTAAAAGGCAGATAAAGACTGGAAGCTGTAAAATGGTTCTTTGATCCACCTGCTGGACATTTATAGGTACTAATGTTGAGGAATTAAAACTGATTCTTGATCATCCATCTGCACACAACTGCACAATTATTTCACTATTTCTATCAAGTTACCATCAATCTTGTTTTAAATTTTCAAAGCAATTGTCTGAACTCAATTGAACAGAAGAGTAAATTCATCTTTTGAATGTTCTTCACTTCTAAATCTCCCAGGTTGTACATAAGTCTCAAAAAGTGAGAATTAAATTAATGTAATTAATTAATTTAATTTTTTTAACTCAATCGCACAGGGGGCCAAAATCCAAAACACACCTGGAGTTGAACAAGATAAAATGTATTGAACAGACTAAAACTACATTTTTTTTAAACCATAAAACCTTAACTTTTTAACATTACTATAAAAAATAAAAAGACAGGAATATTATTCAAGAATAAATCAATTTAAACCTTAAATAATGTTCAATGTTTTACACTCCATAAAAATGTATTTTGTCAAAATAATCAAGTTAGAAATAAGCGCAAGATACCATTAATAACGATAAATAAAAGGATCTGGATGCCCCTGGGCCTTGACTTTGACACAAGTGATCTAATGAGTGTGTTTAGGACTTTAAAGAAACTGGAGTTCAAGGCAAAATGAACTGAACTGATGACTGAAGTTGGCTTTGATGCCTGGAAAAGATTTAATGCCGTAAAGAGGCCATGGCATGAAAATTCTACTTTTTGAGGTTTTAAGTGCATTATACTGTTCATTCCTCTCTATAAAGAACCCCAAAGCGGTATTTTGATCCATTCATGCATTTAAGAGTAATCCTCTGAAAACCTGCACTCTCAGCTGCAGCCCCTCCCATAAACGCGAAAATGAGCAGGTCCAACCGTGCTGACATCAGCATGATGTGAACCACCCCTCCAGGAAGAGTCGGCTTACTGTTACGGTCTTCTGCTGCTGTACCTTTTTTTCTGCCAGACCTTTGGCTCACCTGCCAGGTGTGGCCAATGTGCCTTAACTGGCACCTGAAGTCCACTTAAGACAGAGAAGGCCACACCAAGTTAAGTTTTTATGGTCATTTCATTGATATATCGCAGTACTGGTATTTGAGAGTTTTTTTTAAAGGTTATGACAACTGTAAAAGCGTATGAAAGTGTTTAAGCAGCTGACATCTGTAGAAGATGCTCAGTCAGTACGTGATGAGCAAGTCTGGATAGAACTTGACCAAGCGCGCTAAAGTCAAAGTCCCCCCATGACAATATTTCTATTGAAAAAAAATGTTCCTAGTAGTGTTTTAATTATGATTATAATTTTTTAAAACCAAAATCCCACAACCTAAATGTCTTAAAAAGCAATTTTTCATGTTGATCTGAAGCCTCCATTTCCAAATTATCCTCTGAGGGGGCGTGGCTTTTGGAGCCAGTGGAGCTCCACAGTGCTGGGCAGTGAGCACAGGGCCCACTACAGGACGTGGGGCCCTCAGGCCACCTTCATGAAGTCTGTTCCTGATTGTTTGGGTAGAGACATTCACACCAGTGGCCCTCTGGAGGTCATTCTGTAGGGCACGAGCAGTGCTCAGCCTGTTCCGCCTTGCACAAAGGAGCAGGTATGGGTCCTGCTGAGGGGTTGAGGACCTTCTACGGCCCTGTCCAGCTCTCCCAGAATAACCACCAGTCTCCTGAAATCTCCTCCATGTTCTGGAGATTGTGCTGGGAGACACATTAAACCTTCTTGCTGCAGCACGTGTGGATGTGCCATCCTGGAGAAGTTGGACAACCTGTGCAACTTCTGTAGGGTTAAGGAATCTCCTCATACTGCCAGTAGAGATAATTATCAAGCCAAAATCAGCACGAGTGGAAAACCAGCCAAAAAAGATCAAGAGGGAGAAACTTGAAATGACCTCCACATGTAACACCAGTCCTGTTTGGAGGGTTTTCTAATTGTTGCCACTGAAGTGCACCTGTTGTTAATTCATGAACACCAATACAGCTGAAATTGATTAACGAGGCCCTCAGCTGATTAACCAACAAGAAAATTATCAGACAGGTTTAAGTCAATTCATGCCAGGCCCAATAAAAAAAGTGTTCCTTTACTTTTTGTGAGCAGTGTATGTTGCACCGAGAGTGAGTTGACCCATCCACGTTAGCCCTGGGGTATGCACGTGATACTTTAGTGTCTGTAGGACACCCGTAGGATGCCCATACAAACTACATTCTGATTTTCTATATTTCTCATTTCTAACACGTAAACTATAAGCACAAGGTGTGAGGAGTGGTTACTTATCACTTGAACAACACCAAACGGGTTCACAAGTTTCTGGAAAGTAGGAAGAAAGAAAACAATATGTGCCCCTAATGTCACCCTTATGTTTTCTGCGACCTGTCACCAACAGCATGCAGTCAAAAACACGCATGAACATTTTTTGCTTACCAAGAGGTCTTAAAATTTCTTGTGAGACCCCTGCATGTCGCGTACAGATTTGTCCATTCTCCCCCCGCAGACAGCCTGTATCCACCCATAAGGGCAGTTGTGACAAAGACATTCTCTGACTAAACACAAGGTATAACACTCCTGCAGTTGTTCATGCATTCTCCAAATCAGACATTTTCTGCAGAGTCCTCACTTGCAAAAAGGGCCAAACCCTCTTTGCAAGTGAGTTTACCTCTTCACACCTGTGTTCAGAAGAGCTTTTCTTCCTGCTCAAGAGAAAGCGACTATTCAAAGAAGAATCCTGTGGTGTGACTCAAGCAGCCCGGTGTCCTTGAGAGATTCTGTGCTGAAGTAAAGCTGTGAAATCCAGTCAAACAGTCTGAAAGCCCTTATAATTCAGATGGTTTCTTCGGAAGAATAAACGACATTACATAACCTTTTAATACTAGACTGCAACGCCTAATAATAAAAGGGTTGTGGGTAAAATTGTGCACATTTAAACTATTCTACTTAAATGCACCATATTTTAACATTTAAGGACATATTTGTGCTTCATCACCGATGAGTTGACCAGCTTTGAAAGGCAAGAGTGCTTTTTTGTTAAAGCTTTTTGATTACTAATACCATTTAAAGACTTTGCCTCGCACACTGTTCCTCCTGTAAAGATCTTTCCACATGTTGTGCATGCTTCAGATTCTGTGATAATGAATATCTCATGGCTCTTAAAAGCTCTTCTAGCTGTGCTGTCAGTCATCATTGCTCGCTGCTGTGCTAATGAGATGTGAATGAGCCTGAAGTGGCAGACAGACAGACTAACAAGCTTTCTCTTTGTTGATGGCTTGTTAATTTGAGCAGCTTTGTATGAACGCTCCACCAAAGCAGAATGTTTTTTAATGGAAGCCGTCTGAATACAAAAAATGAGGAGAAACTAGACGACGCTTTAGTTTTTCAGTCTTTTCTGACATAAATTACTAAGGAGGGTGATTGTGCTCTCACAGGAATAGTTTTTATGTTAAATTCACAATAAATTAAAGCTTTAATATACATTTATAAAAAATAAAAAAATAACTTATTACCAGATGAAGAAAAAATATTCCCATTATTAAACAAGATAGACTTTTTAAATTAAGAATCTATTAAAAAATAATAATAATGCAGATTCAGATTCAAATTAAGATCATATTTTCCCTCTTTGTTGGATCGAAGGACATAGAATATTTTGCCCAAACAAATCTTTTTTTTTTTTTTACTCACCACACAATTTCTTCTCTTTTTGTACTAAATGCTGCAATTTTTTTTCTACTAGACGTTTTTCAGGTATAACACAGAATTACTAGCTGACAAATTTTTAATTTAAATACAAGCTTCTATTATTTATCCACAAAAATCAGCTACATGCTAAATATTAGCATGTAGCTGAAATATTTGCTAAACTCCAAAATAGCCTTAAAAAATCTTAGTAAATGCCAAAATAGTGAAAAAGCTAGCAGAATGCCCTTTTTTAAAACTTTAAAACCATAACTTTTTAACATAAATAGGAATAATAAAATCAGGAAGGAATATTATTCCAGAACAAATCAGTTTAAACCTTAAATAACTTTTAATATGTTACGCTCCATAAAAATATGTTTTGTCAAAATTGTACAAATTACACATAAGCGCAAGATAACATCGGGCCATTAATGACATTAAAATAAAATGATCTGGAGGGCCGGATAGAATTACCCAGAGGGCCGGATCCGGCCCCCGGGCCTTGACTTTGACACATGTGACCTAAGGAAAGCTTCAGCTTTTGCCCAAATCCTGTAGGTAAATAATGTCTCCTCATTCTTAATTTAAAGTTTTCTCCATATTTTTTCAGCAAGGAAAGAAATCATATCAAAATATTTGTAGAAAAGCAATTTCCTAAGCTGTAGAGTTTATCAACTTCTTATTTGAAGTAAAACGTAGCCACCTTTTACTTTGAAGAGCCAAATATTTAACTGTCACCACTGACCTCATTTTTTCCCTGAATAATTTTAGACATTAGTCAATAAGAAACATTAAAATGCTGACTCGGCACGTTTACGAAAGGACAACAGGAGCAAAAGAATATTTTCATCTGGGCAGAAATTTTGACATCTTTACAAATCTTTAATTTAGGATACAAGCTTCAATTATTTATCCACAAAAATTAAACAGTACAAGTCCTAATTTTACTGTTTAGCTTGCCACTGCAATCATTTCTTTCTGATTTGTCGTTGATCATCTTAATCCTATTGAATATTTCTAAACGTCTTTTAGATGGAAAAGAGATCACTGCTAAAAGAGACATATTTTGCTTTTTCCCTCTCAATTTTTTGTACCAGCACTCAAATAAATTCTTTAAAAATCCAGGAAAGAGATTTTACTTGTTTCCTAATTTCCATTTCAGTCTGTTTCGCAGTTGAAGTGTTCCTATAATGGACATTGAAGACAAAAAATCATCTTTTTATGATGACAATTGTGTTTTTGGAGTTCTTAACCTGTTCTCGTGGCATTTACCCTTCTGGTAATGGAGAACACATTTAAACAAAATTGGGACAACTTGCAAAATCAATGACTGACAAATTCCTTTGTACCCGACTGTGTCTTTCCACCATTGAATATTGAATGATTGATCTGCTGCAGTTTGTTATAGCAGGTTATTCTGCTCTGTGCATCACTGATAATACTGATAAAAGTCAGTGTG
Organism: Oryzias melastigma; assembly: GCF_002922805.2. Taxonomy (NCBI): domain Eukaryota; kingdom Metazoa; phylum Chordata; class Actinopteri; order Beloniformes; family Adrianichthyidae; genus Oryzias; species Oryzias melastigma. The sequence continues at coordinate 9,433,023 of NC_050525.1, forward strand.
TGGTTCTTTCTCACTGACAGCTGAACAGGAAAATCTGCATAATTTCTGTGAAAGTCCCTCCATGAATAATGTGTGATCCGTAGGGAGACCAAAAGGTCCCTGGAGGTGAGCTATTTTTCAATTTCTCCTTTTACTTTTTTATATTTCTGAAGGTTCATCATCCTTCATCCAGGTTTCATTTCATTCATCTCTCTTCTTATTTTCCATAAAGTGACACTGCAGTTCACAGTGCAGCTTATTTGAGCCTGGGAGCTGGCAGGGCCAATGGCTTTTTTTTATTATTTTAATGCAGTAACTGTTGAAAGCCACTGGACCCCAACCTGACGGACCACTGAGCCAGAATAATGAAGTGGAAGTGCTAAAGGGGGCACAGAGCTGCAGACTGAGAGGCATTTTTTGCTGAAATCTGGGCTCTCAGTTACACTTTTGCATTACAATGCATTTAATCATCTTGTCTGGGTAATTGGAAACCTTTATAACTCAACCGATATGCATTGCACCAATTTTTAGGGGTCACTTTTTTTTAGTACTTACCAGGTAATCATACAGTGCATTCAAAAGAGGTAATTTAGTGACAAAATTAAAAAAAACAAACTATACCGACACAATTTGAAAAGAAACAGCTTTATTTATGCTAATGTACTATCAAATACACATTCCAGTGCTGCACATGCTCAGTTCTTGCATGTTTCCAGTAACTAAAAAGCCATATACAGTGTTGTTTCATTCACACATTTATGCATTTTTATTCAGATTTGACCCATTTCTGAAATGGGTGTCTGCATGCAACTCTGGATACAAACAAAAACCACTTCCCGTCTCTAAAAACATCAGACTTTTGGATTTCATGTTTTAACAGAAGCACAAACAGTCCCCTCTCCGCGGGTTAATCAGGTGACTTGAGTAGGACGTACAGACATTCAGAGCTTTCATGCCTGACTGACTCTCAATCATCAACCACAACAGACATATCCTTGCTCCTCTGGCGGTTTTTTTAATTATCCACTCGCAGTTCTATGCAGCTTTCTTATTTCAAGGACAATAACAGTCATATTTTTAGTTATTACGTAACAGTCAACTTTACTTTTGTGGCACTTTCAAGCATAAGGGTCATTGCAGCTGAAACTGTGGACTAATTTTTAATGAAAAAACTCTAAATAGTCACAGAAAGATGTTGCCTGATTTCCTATAAGTGATTTTTGGTTGTGGGAGAAGCATACAAGTGTAATAGACTCTAATAGACCGTGTGTGGTGTTTTTTTATTTTATTCAACAAAATAATAAAAATAAATAAATAAATACATCAAGGTCTTGGCAAACCACAGTTCTATCTCTACAAAATATAAATTCCTAGTTTTTCCAATCAAAGCATATTTCTTTTCATTTTGAATTTCCTTTTACCTTCTGGCTTATCTCAGCTCACTGGGAAATGTTTCTTTCAATAGACACTGAAGCTATCATGCTCTTGTAGCATTTTTCTCATGCTGGAGGCCATATACAACAGAATTTAGGATTGAAGATATTTTAAAACTCAAATCATGCTGGATCAGGAGCAGATGAAAACCAGCGGCTTGAAAAGGCTCATGTTTGTGATGCACCATCAAACATGGATGGGTCAAAGTCTTGATTCTCTGTTTCCATTTTTTGAATCATCTACTTGCAAACAAATAGATCCATTTATGTCTTTATTATCTTGTCTGAGCTGGTATCTGGCTAAGATTTCTAAAGCTGGATAGCTCCAATATTGCTCACCATTTTCGTTAAATAAGCATTGTGAGTCGCTGTAAGCTAGCAGGAGAGTGTAAAACAGATGGATGATGGGAAATGGGTCGGGCTTACTCAACGCCAACAGCCTACAGCTCAGAGGTGAATTTCTGATGAACTCATGCCACTCTGCAGAAACTATGTCCTAGAAAATTACAGTTTTGGGTGGATTTTGACTAAACACTGCTTAATCATAATTAAAAGACTTCTGGGAACACTTAAAATAGATCAAAAGATGATTGGAGTAGGACTAAATGCATGTACTGGGGTAGTTTGGAGTGAAGTACAAAGGGGCTGGAATGAGAATTAAACACTTCCAGTATACAATAATTCTCTACAGAAAGAGAGCCCGTTCTGTGAAGGTGTTTTGTCCCCAATGGAGGAGTTTAAGTATCTTGGGATCTTGTGCATGAGTGAGGGGAGGATGGAGCATGAGATTGGTGCCACAGCTGTGGCAGGCTGTTATGATGTGGTAAAAAATTAAGAGGTGCTGAGCAAAAAGGTAAAGCCCTAAACATACTGTTTGATGTATGTTCTCGCTCTTACTTAAGGTTGCAAACTTTGGGGGAGCCTGAAAGGACAAGATCCTAGACTCAAACAACTGAAATGAGTTTCCTCTTGTAACCCGGTCGAGCCAAACTGACTGATTTCCGTTGCGTTGTGGACCCTGTGCTGTTTAACTTCTGGGTGAGTGTATCAACTTCCCTCATCCTGACTCCAAGACACACTTCTTCACCAAAACCTTGTTATTCCAACCACAAAACCTTACTAGAACAAACACTGAACTGCTCTTTAGTCAGGTTTGCGTTCTGTTCCCCTTTTGGATTCATTTGCCTCTTTAACTAATTGCCTCTAGCTGAATGCTAGGATACCCGAAGTTCTGTGGTCGATTTCAGTTCCACAAATCTACAGTGCAATTTAGTGGGTAGTAAGGTTGACACAACCAAAACTAAATTGTGTTTCTTTTGCAGAGTGGCTGTGTGCTCCCTTAGAAAAAGAGTTCAGGTGGCTTGAGCATCCATTTTGAAACCTACTGGAAGCTTCCCTGGGGAGGTATTCTGGGGATGTCCCCAGGGAGAAAGCTGTCCTGGGAGCACCTTGAGGCCCTAGAAAAAAGTTCCTGTGTAGAGGGAGGTCTAAGCGTCTCTGCTTTGACCATCATCAGTGATGAAAAATATCCTACCATGGGTGTCAAACTCATTTTGTTTAAACCTGTCTGATCTCAAGTGGGCCGGACCAGTAACATGATAGCTAACAGCCTATGGTTAACTTGTCATCTGTAGCTTTGTTTTTTTTTTTGCTATTTTCTCAGTTTTGGTAATCCTGGTGTCACACCTGATCATTCTTAGAGTCACTTAACAGCGGGGAGGCTGGAAGGGAGCCAAACTCCGTCTTACCCAGACGTGGAAAGCCCTTGCAAAGAAATACTGTTTATTTCTTGACATTTTGTTATGCCGATATTTCTTTTCCCTTGCTTCCCCAAGTGGCGGCATTGCGGTCATTTCTTTAAATAACCATAACTCACCACAGGAATGGGCTAAAAACTTGCTTTTTTTAAAACATCCTTATATATTTTTTCTCCTCATGACTGAGCCGGATTAAACCATCTGGTGGGCCGGATCCGGCCCGTGGGCAGTATGCTTGACACCCCTGTCCTAGATCCTCTTTTCTGATATAAACCAGGTCTTCATCTGGACAGCTACACATATCGTCATGCCAAAACCTTTTAATAAAAGGAATGTTTTGAAAGCATTTGAAATCTGCTTTGACTGAGTCAATGTATTCATGTTTATAACCAAAGGAGATTCCCAATAAACACGATTATAATCTTCTCAATTTGCAACAAACATGAAAACAAATTTGCAAGAGAAAGCATCCTCTTCGTTTATCATGGAGATTTCCTCTTAAACTAATAAAACCTTATTGCTCCAGTTGCTTTGAGTCACGATGGAAGCGTTTTCCCCGCACGCTGCATGAATAACGCTGTTTGTACAATAAAATTTAGCACAGCTGATAAAGTAATATGAAATTATTGCCAAGTGAGCACTGGAAGTTGACATCCATAAAATAAACTAACAGTCATTTCATGTTGCTGCTCTCATAAATGTAATAGCTGCAGGAGTCTAAATGCTTCCAGGATTGCTATGAGCCTCTTGTGTCATGGCTGCAGGATTCATTTCAGCGGGCTAATATTTCTTCTTGGAGGGTTATTTTTTTATTTTCATTTTTTTAGATTCACTGTTTAACCCTGTTATGTTATTTCCTGCTAAAGTGAAAGAAAAACAGTTAGGATTTTGTTTTATTGTGGATTCATTTATTTTATTTTTTTAACTGAAGTGGTTTAAAAGATATTTGCACCATTAGGTGTCAAATTTTTTTTTTTTTTTTTTTACACTGAGAAGTCAAATTTGTCCACATACACACTTTTGGATTTTGACACATATTTCATGGCAGTGTAAAGTCACATCATACTTTTGCAAAGAAACCTCTTGTAAAGTTCAGATTGTTTGGGGATTTGGAGACCATGAGCTCAACAGACGAAGGCATAATTGAGATTTCTTCTTTTTCAGTGCTCACACAGAAACCTGTTGAAAATGGTTCAGGAATAAGCAGTTTGTATAAAACACTGAGTCAATAAACCAGAGCAAAATGTGTACTAAATGTTTATTCTAAGAGGAAGGACAATTGAAATGTCACTTGCAACAGGGAAAAGCAAAAACACTTTAGAAGCAAGCGTGCTGACAGTCAGCTTTAAAAATAATGATGCACAACAGTCAAAAGATCTGGTTCAAAGCCACAGACACATGTGGTGCACAGCCTAGTTTCAAACCTTACAAGAGCTTTAGATGCCTGCTGGTTCTCCCATCATTGGGAACCAAAATTCACTTGGTGTTCAGTCCATGATTGACATTTCCAAGCAGCATCAGATAAGATAAATTACTGAATTCCACTGAGAGCAAAGTATATATAAGCAATCCCATCTTTTTTAAAAACCTAAATTTAGTTTTGTATATTCTTTCTGCTATTTTCAGTTTTCTTCATATTCCATTTTCCTCATAAATCATTTAACTGACAGCATATAAAATTGTCGTTCTTCATTAATTATTGAAGCATGTTCACATTAAAGTATTGTTCCTCAATAACCTAAAAAAACAATTTTTACTATTTTGCATCAAATTGGAGCGATAACTCCTTTCTAAAAATAAATTATCTGGGTTAACAAATGTGAGTATAAAAGTTACAACGTCACTGTTTTAGTAGGTTAATTCTCTTTAAGTCCTTTTATTTTGGCACATATCCCAAATTAAATGGTAAAGTACTAGTTTGATATCCTTTTTTCCCTCAAATCCCAGCTGAGAAAAAGATACTGTGGTGTCCATGATAATTTTGGAAATGAATTAAACAAAAAAATAAATGATTTTCATATGTGGAAGTGTAATATGATTGCATAGTAATTATGGTAAAATGCAGTGTTGCGTAATATTTTTTACAGTGATTTGTCATTTAACTGCCATTAATGTTTTTATCGGAGAAACAAAACTAGCATTTCTTTGTGCAGTCACTACAGGTTTTTACAGTAAAGTATTAGGGCCACCAAACAAACAAATAAATAAATGAGAAGAAAGTTGCCAAGCTTGAGAAAAAACATGGTAATTTTACAACTTTTTCATGCTTTTTAAAAAATAAAAATAAAATAGGTTTCCATTCACATTACATGCCAACTATATCCATCAATGCAGCCATTTATGGAGATGCTGTTGGGCTTATCGTGGAAATCTATGCTATGATGCATTTGACCCTCTGAAAGTATACTGTTAATGGTGTAAAAAAAATGCTGTCCCCACTCACTCCTTGAGGATCAAGAATCTTAATCACCAGTCTCAATGTCTTTGGGAGACCACAAAACCATTCTAAATTTCTCATTGATGCAACCTGCGATTTCCAGCTCGCAGCCAACGTATGACATGATTTCTCCCAAATTTGTGTAACATTTTCTTCTGATGTTACCCAGTTTGCTGCAAATGGTTTTCAATGTTCTACTGGTTCAGACTGGGGATGGTGTTCACACTGGACTGTCGCTACCCAATACTAGCACATGTCTGCCCCCTACAGTTGGAAGAGGCTAGGTGAGAAACGAAGCGGTGCAAAGTGTGCAAATTTATTTTTTCCGCTCTGTTCCAAAAAATATCTAAATCTGTATTCTTCACCTACCTCTCCGACTTGTCCCTACCCCTCCAATTGTAGGGGCATTTAAAGGGGTAGGGGTGCCAAATATATTTTTTTGGGGGAAAACACTGTCCCGTGGAGGAGAAACACATTTCTTCACGTGGGTGTGCTCTATAGCACAGATGTTTACATTTAAATCTGCGTTTTTTGTTTCAGCATGACTTTTTAAAGTTATCAAACCACTGTTGATATGTTTTCCAAGCACTGGCAGCTACATGCTATCGTAGATGACCAGCAACTATTGATAACGTCATCAAGTGGGAGCGACGTCCTAATTAGAAGATACTATTTTTCTGTAACGCCTGGTTCACACTGGATGGGGAAGCGCTGCGAAATGGCGCAGAATGGAGGGCGCTTCCATTCAGCTCGCTATGGTGTGTTTCACATCAGGCGGAGAGCGCCGCAGTCCTCTGCGGAAGGCCCGACCCATGCAGCGGATCGTTTCGGCATCTGGTCTATTTTGTGCGCTAGCCGTGAGTGATCTGCGCCAATTCTGACAGGAAGTTACATCAAGATACACAAGAAAATTATTTTCAAAATATAACCATTTTTTTCACAATGAAACACAAATGCAATTGTTACTATATATATATATATATATATATATATATATATATATATATATTATATATATATATATATATATATATATATATATATATGTATGTATGTATATATACATATAGTGGCCCAAATACTTCATTATAGGTTTTCACAGTTTTTACAGAAACACATATTAAACACCCTTTTTATGATTATCTTATATATTTACAAACAGTGATTTCTATCTGTCTGCTATAGGAACTCCAGCTAGACTAATAATTAATTAGTTTTGATCAAGATGAGTTGATAAAATTCAATTTTAGATAAAGGAATAAAAAAGTAATGTTCAAAGCTTCCCTGCTTGTTTTTTTGGTGAAGACATGCTCATATCTGCAGGGTGCAGGTGTTTGAGGCACAGCCATCTTGCTGAATTTTCCTCGGGAGCCACTTGAGCAGCATCTTGCAAAGCTTTTTGCTTTTCAGCTTTGTCTTTGTTAAGTTCTTAATGAGGACTTTTCTGAGCAGTTCAAAGTTTGGATGCTGGGACGGATGCACAGAGGAGGCTTTGTTGCCAGCTGCCGCGTTGCTGAGAATCTCCAGGAAGCGTCTCTCCTGCTGCCTGAAGTCATACTCCACACTGGAAAAGACAGACAAGCAACTGAAGCGCCCCTAAACACACACATAACACATGTGATCAAATTGAGCCCCCTCCCTAAAAGATGCAAATGAAGGCTTAAATATGTCAGCTCTGCTTTTCCAGGTCATTTCTCCCTCGAAGGCGAAGGGCTTTTAATGCCTGAAATGACTGAAACCTCTGCTGCTGGAGTTGACTTTGCTTTGTTCCGCTCATGTGGGAAGCTCTGTACCTGTCAGATTCTGAAGTGACAGATGGGTTTGGGCAGGAGCGCATTTCCCAGCAGATTGAGCTTTTCTTTTTCCTCCGTCTTCTGAAAAAAGCGCCTCACTTGAAAACATTTTCATACATTTAAGCACTGTTGCAGGATCACATTCTGGGGTTTGAACTTCTTCATGCAACTTTTTGACGTAAAGCGGTTTCAATTGAGAGAGAACTTTTTAAATGTTTAACACAAATTTCTTTTAATGGTTTGGTTTGTGCAACATGAAGCTTTTTTAATTGTTAAAAGACAGTTTTTTCTTCAGCGTTTGGCCTTTGCTTTCTGCTTTTCTGGGTCAGTTTTTTTCAGGTTTGTAATTTTCTGACGCTTCCATCTGATGCAACATTTCAGCAAATGGGTGTAAACCAAAACAAAGGGAAAAGGAAGCTTCTGTCAGCAGTGCTGCAAAGTCTTATTAGGTATGCAACAAAGCTCTAACAAGAAACATGTACGTCCAAAGTCAGGCAACATCCTTTTATAAATTTATAGAATCTCAAGCTTGAATGGAACAGAAAATGCAACACAACACGCAGCTTCTGCTTGATTCATTTTCACTTAAAACATAAAAAAAGAATAAATAAATTGGATAAAAGGCAATGTTTTGTTTCATTTTGTACATCGCTAACAGCATTTTTACTACTTTTAAAAACAAACATTAAAGCATTTATTTGTAGAAAACGACAAATCGTAAAAAATATATTAAAAAGATGCAGTTTTCTCAGAAATATTGCAAAAACAAAACAAAACATGTCTACATCATCCTTAAAATAATAGTGTTGTATATCTTTCCTTCTCATATGACATGTGTATAATAGAGAGGGGGTTCCATTTTTTTTTACCTGTGTTTGGGAATAAGATTTAGATAAAAATCTAACTAGTGTTATTATTTTATTTTATTAATCATAGAAAATGTATGTCTGATATTTTCATTTATGTTTTTTTCTATTATGTATATGACTGCATGTGGGTATTGGAAACTGAATGTATTATTCATTAGAGAGGGAACAGGACTGTAATAGATAGTGGGCAAACTGGGTGTGGTAATAAATTTTTTCGAAAAGAATAGGAGGGATATTTATAACCCTTTTACCATCTTCTCTCTACTTTTATTCTATCCTATTTTTTATTTCAAAGCATATATCTGACATAAATATTATCATCTTCAAGAATAAATGGAAATCCATGTGTTTTAAACTTATTTTTTCTGTCTGGCGCATTTCTTTTTAAGCAAAAAAAAACATCTATAACATAACAGCTTCAAAGATAAAAAAAATGTATTATTCTGGGTATTTTAGACTTTTTTCATTTGTGGTTTCGAAAAATGTGTTATATTAATTTTTTCAGGTATTGTTTGGGCTATGAAAAAAAAAAATCATAGTTATGTGTTTAGTGACACACATCCCTGGCTGTGGTTCACCTTCAGTCAATTGTAACTGACCTGATTGATAGAAGCTAGCTTGTGATTGGACACAACAGGACGAATAACTGACAGTTTTGGATAATTTACATCCTTATTGCCTTTTATCCAACATAATCTTGCTTGTATTTATTTTTTTGAACCGATACTGTTCTCCCAGTACTAGATCGACTTATCAATACCTATCTGTATGCTTTACATCCCTGTGATAAAAGCAATGTGCTAATGTTTTGACTAAAAATCTGTATTTGTCGTTAGTAGTTTCACACTCCTCATGGGGAATCTTATATTATTAGGAATCTATATATCCACAAACAAAACTGTTTTTTTAAAGGAAAATACAATCTCAGGAGGATCTATTCATACCCTTTTCACAAAGAACGTATCCAATGAAGTCCCAAGCTCCTCATTGTGCCTCAACTAAACATAAAGGAGTGAGGAACAATCTATAGGATGTTTTTCACACTGTAGCCTTAATGCACTTGGTTTTCTATAATGATGAAGGTTTTTCTTTTCATTATCATGATCCTTTCTCTTTAGGAGCCTGCTGACAACTATTTTTTTCACCTAAATGGCTATTTGCAATTTTTTTGTAGGTAACTTGAAGTCATCTTGTGGTTGTTGAGATATAATAGTCTGTGAAAATTCACTTTTTCAACTTTTTTTTTTAAATCCAGCAATTGTTGAGATATTGCCATCAGATATATTGTTTTTGCTAATTGTGAATTGTTAGAAAACTAAACTTGTAAAACTCTTCTGTTTAATTTGAAGACTTTTCTTTATATATCTATGAAATTCCGTTCAAGTCAACCTACTTTATAGTATGGAAAGACTAGCAAAATACTTTATTATTAAAGTCTTTTGCTTACTCAGAAATATAATTCTCCCAACCCCCCAAAAAACAAAAGAACCAGCAAACATATTTTCATTACGTAAAAAGCTAGCGCGGCAAGTCATCAATTTTCATTCGGACAAAGGGGCAGGCAAAGATCTGGCTGATTAAAATGTCACAGTTCTGGCCGTTAAACAATTTTTTTCTTCTCTCTCTTTTTTTTTTTTTTTTTTTTATAAAATGCATTTGTTCAAACCTAAGCATGTGCCTTCTTTTTACGATGTAAACAGTGACGGAGTGAGACTTTGACATGTTGGCAAATAAGAACACAAATAAAAGGATCAAAAATACATTTTTCAAAGTTTTATTATTGGTTTTAATAGAAAAACTGCAGTTTTAGCTGAGGTCGTTGATGTTATTAAAGTTGACTCAAAAATTGGGGAGCAATATATTATTATTTATTATTATATATTGTATTTATTATTATAGTTTTTGCTTAAATATAAGTGTTTCCCTCAACATCAAAACAAAACTATCAATTGTTCATCGGATTCTCTGTCTTTGGTTCTGTAAAACCACGTTTATCAGTCTATTTATTTGCTTTCTCACCTGTACATGATACAAGCAGTCTTCTGACAGGTAGAACAGATTTTGAGGTCCTGTCCACTGTCACGGCAACGCCAACTATAGATGAAACAGAAGCAGACGAGAAGTTGAACGTGCTGCTTTCGAAGTGAGATGCACTCCGTCAAACATTTGTGTTAGACTTCGTTAGCTTATTAGTAGATGTGGAAAGGTTGCCTCAGGGGCAGACAGCCTATAAGAACGGAGCAGGAGATGAAAATGACTGATGGAGACATGTTGCCAGGAGGCTGCCTCCATTTCTGTTATGAGTCTAAATAAATCTCTCAAGTGCACCTCTATCATACCAATGCAACAGCCTGAAGTTACCAAGAACCTTGGTCTGCTATGCATCTGTGTCTTCATGGTGCAGTCACCCTATTGCTAACAGAGTATTGAACAGGAGGCTGTACTTAGGTGTGCTGCATTCAAGGCGAGCAAAAAGAAATGTGAAAGAATTTTAGCCTCTCTTCAGAATTTCTAAAGTTCACTGAAGGTTGATTTCTGTTTTGATGCATTTTTTTTTTTTTTGCCTTAAGAGTGCTTCTTTTAATTATTAGTTATTCTGATTCAAATTTAATGATTTGTTTCAGATCTTTGACAACATTTACTAAAAGATGAAAACTCAAATCTATGGGGTCAAATTAGGATCAGTTTAAAGTGAACACAAAACTAAAACGGGCCTAATTTTAGTTGGTACCACCTCAGTTGTAATGTTTTTCCAAAGTTTGGAACCTCAGAGGAAGGATGGCACAGGCGGTGCCAACAACAGACGCTGTTTGAATGTGGAAATAGCATCATGTCCCTGTAGCCAATAGGCTCAAAGCCCCACCCTAATACCGAAAGGAAAATTCTGAATTCACATTTTAAATAGGACATGGAAAGAGTGAGAGAAATAAGAAAAAAATGGTAGAAATTACAAGACATCTGCCATAAAAAACAGATTTATATTTGGTAACAATTTTTGTTTTTTTATTTTTTTTTAATTCTAGTTTAAAATTTACATTTTCATAATTTTTATTTTATTTTTTTTTAAATGTATTTTATGCTTAAAATTTTCCATATTGCCTTCAAGTTTAATTCAATTTTATTTGCATAGCGTAATATTACAACATGGTTGTCTTAACGGGCTTTACACCAGTGATTATCCAAAAACTTAAAATCACTTAAAAATATGCATACAGCTGCTCTTATAGACACCCTTTTCTGTAAATAAAACTCCTAAAAAACAATCTGGGAAAAGAAAAAAAAAATCCTCAGGGATGTCCACATGAAGGAGAAATCCTCTCCCAGGATTGACAGGCAATTGACCATAGTTGTTACAGAAGAATTAGCTTATCGAACTTTACAACAACATGTTTAAATAGTGTAGCAGATGGGCTTCATCCGGATGGAGCTGGGACAGCTGCAGGCATGAGTCGAGCCAGAGGCGAGGTCTACGGCCAAGAACAGGAGCACAGATGATCATCCAGATGTAACTGGGGGACACCTGGGGGCGTGAGTCGAGCCAGAGGCGGGCTCCACGGTTTACGATGTGTGCTTTGAAGTTTAAATCAGTTTTTTATTTTTTCATTTACAATCTGCTTTTTTCACTTTAAGCTGATCCTGATTTGACCCCATACTCCTCAGCCAACGATAAAACTATTCTTTCTGATTTGCTTAGCTGGTAAAAGGTCATCTTAGGACTTAACCAAACTTTTTTTTAGTAAAACTTGTAATTTCAGAGCTAAACACATAATTTACAATAACAATTGGACTCAAAAATAATCTTAGAGTAGACTGTTTGTATGAATTTTTGTTTCCAGGTAATATTGTAGAAAATGCAACATATTGACCAATATCTTTACATGTGTTTTTTGACAACAATTCTGTGTATTAGTTTAAGTGTTATCATATTATACACTTTTAAAAATGACTGTGGAAGAGCACACAATGATGCAGCAGACGCATCTCCAGAAAATCCTCCCATTCCAAATAGGGAAAAGTACTTTACACATCCTATTTACGGAATGGCAACCAGTGCAACCAGCAACTCATTGCTGATTGGTTGCTGGGGGTTTAAACTCTAAAGTAGACAGTCAGTGAGCTATTATTGTAGGACAGTAATACTCCATATCATCCACGACAGTAAAATAAATACATAAATAACTGTTCTGTCACATGAAAATTGCTGCTTTATCCGAAACATAAACGTGTTTTAAAAAAGTAAGAAGATTTAGAGAAATATTCATAAAGTATCAAATTTATGAAATTATCTTACATTCCTAATGCAAGAAAAAAGCTGTAATGTCAAAAATGTAGGATCAGTCCAGATGATTCTGGTTTGAACCCAAAGTGGTCCGTGTAAAGATGATTATGTATGTACTGCAAAAATGTGCAGCTTGTGACTGCAAGCTAGTACGATGGTAAAAAAGTCTCTAAAATCAACAGTATTTTAGTTTTTCTGATGTTTGTCGGTCAGTATATGCAGGGTGCAGGTATTCGCCTTGGCTTTTTCCAGAAAGAGCAAACATGTCACTAAAAATGTATTCTCCGACTCCGGCACGCTTCAGTGTTCTTTGTATGCAGAGGAGAAGTTCTCCTGTCAAACTCTTGAAGTCCTTTTAAAATTATACTGCTATGGACTTTCACATTCTTATTGAAGCCTTTTGGGGTTTAGAGTTTTGTTCTTAGAGGTTTCTGATTTTTCTGAGCATTTCTTTGCATTGAAATATGGCTTTAATTCCTGGTTTATTAGTTATCCTTATATGAACCATTGTGTTCTACATTTGGTACAGTTGTTTTCTTCTTGACTTTTTCACATTAATCTGGTTCTTGTTTTTGTAAATTCTCCAGATACTGGTTTAGGATCTCCTTAGAACAAGGCTGCTGTTCATGAAAAAAACAAATTGTACATCATCAAAGGAAAAGCCTTTAATCTCACAAAAAAAGTCAGATATTAAAAACTGAGAAACTACAAAAAAGAATATTATAAAGTTCAGCTAGAAAAGCACCGTTCCATGACATTTTAAGTTTAGGAGGATCAAGTGTTTTTCATTGATCACAAGATTTTTTTTATCTTAAAACAATGACGATTAAAGTAGAGAGTGGTGTTTTATGGCCTGCGGGCACTATGCTTCTCTGCCTTTGAAATTCATTATGACCTGCTCTCAATGTTTGTGCCGCTGCTACACGCCACTCATTCTCCCCTTCTTCCCCTGACACCCTGGTCAAAGCTGCATGTGGGAAATTCATTAAGAAAACAACTTTTTGAAATGGCAGATTATATGCTGATTTTGTCTCCATAGCAACTATTTGATGTATTGGCCACCTGGAGGTGATGAACAAGTCTATATTTTTAGAAGAATTGACAAAAGTCAATTTTTGGATTCCTTTGGTAATGGAGTTTTTTTCATTAACCACTCCCACATTCCTAATATGCTTATATTATATGTCATATCATTTATAATATTATGGTAAAAAATGTGCGAGAAACAGGGAAACGCCTCTTTTGCGAGCTTGTCACACTAACACCATTCAAAATCAACAAACTTTAAAACCAACATTTTTTTCCAATGATGCTCAAGGAGTTATAGGAGTGTTAATTTCTAGCTAGTCCTAAAGGAGTTTTTCCTAAAAATTCAAAATAGCAGCCTCTCCCGGAGGTCAAAGGTCAATGAAACTTTGATTGTGGTTGTAGACTTAATATGGTGTCTTGTGTTTGAAATTTGGAGTAGATCACTCGAACAAAAGTTTACTTTAACCATATGGTGCGAAACATGTAAAAATTAACAAATGTCACACTTTGCCACAAAATGGCCACCAAGCCGAAGGTCCTGTGACCATCCCATGATGGTTTTAAAACTCCCTTTAGAAATCTCTGATATGTGTGTTTTAGTTTCATATATTAATTTTGAAAAAAAAAAAAATTGGGCCCCTAAGAAGTTTTGGCCATTTTTTAAAATGGTTTTTCCTGCTAGGATGTCAGCAACTACAGTATTTTTTGGACAAAAAGACGCTACTTTTTTCCAAGATTTTAAAACATCCAGCTTATACGAAGGTGCGGCTATTCTGTGGAATTTTTTTGCTCACCACTAGGGGCGCTCTAACCAGAATTAGAGTCAAAAACAAGATAGACGAAAAATCAATGCATAGAAGAGTAGTCTATGCTACGTTTTCTTTAGCAGATAGAACACGCACTGTTTGGAAAGAATCTGGTAAGGTACATATATATACATTTACAGTACAAAATCGTTTGGAGTAAATATCTAATTTTTCAATATAGGTTTAAATATCTGCGGCTTATAGTCAGGTGCAGCTTGTATATCTTTTTTTTTTTTTGTCTTCTTTTTAAATAGAGCGGATGCGGCTTTTATACAGGTCCACTCTATAGTTCAGAAAATACGGTATGTTAAAAATAGTATTTCCACCTGGTACTAGGCGCATACAAATTTTGGTGAGTTTTTATGTGTGTATTGGAGGCTACATTTTTGCTCAAAGCACAGTAAGAATTGTGAAAATAATCTGGTCCTTGCTGTCCAGCACTGCTACAACCCAAAATAATATAAACAGATATAAAACTATGAAAAGTATTCTGTTAACTTAACCATTCTCAACACCAAGATGCGTATGAATAAAACTCTACAAGCAGAGTGTTTATCAGTTCACAGACAGACAAAAATACACATTATTTTTTTATAATTCACATCTAACTATATGAGTTTGTATTGTTTAGCTTAAATTGGGTTTCACAATCACAGTTCAGAAGAGCTGAACTTTTTTACACAGATTTTCCAGTACTTTGGGTCTGTAAAACTCACTCACCAGCTGGACGGGGTACGACACATCTCCAGGTCATGGATGATATTAAGCAGGATACTGATCCGGTCCTTGTTGGCCTCCAAGCTGGCCTCCACAGCCTCGAGTTTCTGCTGCAGGATTGCAGATTTGCAGCTCTGTGTGGAGGGTGGCAGTAACTGGTCTGCATTAGATGGATGAGCGTGGGCCACATTAGAGTCTAGTGGAGTGGGAGAAAACGCTGGACTTGCCTTCACCGTACTAGAGTGGACTTCAGAACTGGTTTCCAAGCCCACAATCGACCCAACTGTTGAATGATCTCCAATGAGAGTTGCAGTAACAGAACAGTCCACACTTTTGTGTACTTCTGTCTTTACTGGAGCATCTAAATCTGAGCAATTGTAGGCAGAAGAATGCTCATTTCCCACGTCGCTGGTTTGCATCTTTGTGTTTGTCAGTGAGACAACAGGTTTGCAGTTAATCTGAGCTTTGACTGCAGGCGGTGAGTAATTGGGAAGGGTCTGTCTATCTGCACTGGACGGAGTCTCTTTACTTGCATGCCAGGCTGAAACACCCAGGGCAAGCTGTTGTCTATTTGATTCTGTTTGCTGGGATGTTTTTACCGCCAAGCTTGTTGCACATTGTCCTTTGTGATTTGTGTCTGTGCATCCTTGATAATGTTCAAGCCTTTGTTGTTCTGTGTTCAGACAGCCCTGCAGACAGGAGGTGCTCGGCTTGATTAGGGAAATGAAAGTCTGAGGGTTAGTGACCTGTGGATGCTTTGAATGTTGATGCTCTTCCGGCTCATGCGTCGCTAAGTTATTGATTCGATTACCACATAATTTGTTTTTATTAGAATACAGTTTCTTGTTGGGAGTAATTAGAGTCTTCTCGCTGTGGCTGATTGCATCACTGCCCACATTGGGATCTTCCGACTCATCTTGTGGCTCAGATAATCGTGGTGGAGGTTGTTTTGAGTCACTTCGCTGATCAGGGATGACTCCACTTTCATTACTGTCCTGAGTTTTGGTGTTTGCATCCTGTGTGTGATGAGCTTCGTGTGTGTCACTGCGAGTGAATACTTTTGCCTCACCCGTCAAGCGGGAGACGTTTGGTTCTTTGGTGAGTCGAGACACTTGTGAAGCACTTCTGTATGACAACCCATTGTGTGCATTAGTGGAGCTGAGAACTACACTTTCAGGTAAAGCAGTTTGTGATGGGGTTGGGGAGCATGCAGAAACGTGAAGCGTTGATTCAGAGTTTAAGGAAGTGGAGCGAGTTAAGCTACGTTCATTCAAAAACTTGTGGTTAGTACTCATACACACACTTTGATCCAAATGTTTTGCTGTTGTTTTTGGTGGCTGAGCCAAAGAGAATAAATTACATGACCTTTTTGCAGTGTCACCAAAAAACACTTCACTTGAGGAGATGGGATGGAGTTTATCTGGTAGAGGAGTAGAAATAAGCTGTGAAGTTTTGGGTTCTAGTGGATGAAAGTGAGAAATGTTGCCGATTGTATTGGTTGGTTTTAAGGCCACTTGTTGGCTCTTAGGTTCATTTGTAGCTTTGAGCCATGTTACTTTATGTGATGTTTGTTCTTTTTCTATGACCTTAGCAGAAATCCTACTATCTTGAGGGTTTTGACTAGAGTTACAGTTTGTTGTTTTAAGAACCTTGACAGAAGTATGGAGGTCATTTGGTTTGGCTGAGGTGGTTCCCTGTGGAGTCAAGGTGATACTCGTTTGGAGAGAGATCCCATGATCCTCTGGTGGTTTAGCAGAACGTTTAATGCTGGAATCATCCTGTCTACTTTCTATTGTAGCTTTTGTGACTGTGATGGCTCTCTGATGGAGGACATTTGCTGGTTGGATGGATGATGGAACACCTGAGGCATTTGTAAGGTTTGCTAGATTCCCTTTAGAGTGCACAGGACACTCAGGGTGAGGAGTTTTACAGAGATTTAGCTCTTGATTGACTGTAGCCTGTGTCATATTGCTGGTTTTCAAAGAAAATTGTGAGTTTGTGTTGAGTTTTTTCTCTATTTGAGGGTCCTGGTAAATTGCAGTGCCAGAGAATGAGGTTAGGGGATACTTTAATGGTTTCTCTTGAGGGTATGCATCAGGAGTAGGGCCGCTCACCCCATGAATGGCAACTCTGGCCATTTCAGACTGCCTCCCTCCAAAGTCATTGTGTATTTTTGGTGGCAGTGCAAAAGGTCGTCCAGCAGATAATACCAGTGACTCCCCAGAATGATCTGCATAATTTCCATGAAGGTTTCTTCTCTCTGTTTCATTGTTTTCCTCGATAATTCCACCGATTGCCTCTGAATCAACCACACTGCCATTGATATACCGAACGGCAGACTTCACTTTAGGCTTGTCTCTGGTTACAGTCCCTCCAATGATGGGATTGCTCCTAATTGCCCTGGCATAGCAGTAAGTCCCACCACTGTTGCCGTGACAGCAGGCCACATCCTGTGAGGCCTTACCTCCGGGTGCTCTGAAAGTCACTTCTTTTTTGATCTTGGTTTCTACAGCTTTCTGTTTTAAGATAGCCTTTATCTCATTGGCGCTTCTTGTTTCCCTGGCGATGTTGAATGTTTGACTAATGTTGTCTGAGAGGATTTCAGGTAAATGGGTGAGTGGTTTGCTTATCCCAGGAGATGTCTGAACTCCGACGCTGCATTGAAGCCCCCAGGTCTGCAGTAGACTCTTGTCTCCTGTTGTTTTCCAGCCGCGCACCCCAGCCAGGGCGGGGAAGCACAAAACGGAAACTGGAGTGGTCAGGTCAGCCGCTCGTCTCCCCATCCCGGAGATGACTGACTCAGAAGTCACAAAAACCGAGAGAGCGATAGTCTTTCCACATCATTACACCCATCTAAAAGCAAAGGAAGAACAAGCTTAGAGTGAGAGGAATCTTCAGGAAATGTATGAGTAAACAGGAAAAAATGTACATAACAGAAATAAGTAAACGTAAAAGAACTTTACTGTTATATTGTCAAATGAGTTTCACAAGCATACAATACGCTACTTTGCTGAAGGTTAGTTGATGAAATGCTTCACCTTTTGGTAATTTAAGTCCCAATCTGATTATCTTTGGATCTTGTGGTCTTTTAATTATGATTATGTTGTTTTTGGCCAAAATAAAACAAAAACAAAACAAAAAAAAAACGCTGTTTTTTTTCTAGGATTCAGTAGTTAGTCTTTAGAGCAGCAGTAGTTTGCAAGAAATTTGCCTCTGAGTTGTGGGCGAGACTGTTGGCACAAAGCAACCCCTCCCCCCATTCCCATCACCCATACCTGATCTCTCTGTTTACATGCTCTTCTGCTATCTTACAGTCTCTCACATCAATGGCGAGCAACGTCAAAACTATCCAGATATACAGTTCTGAGCCAGATCTCAGCTCAGACAAGGAAAAAGAAGATGTTCATGGATCTATTTGTCTTCAAGTGGATGTATCGGAATCGAGCTCGTGGTCCACCCGTTGTATTTTCTATGTAACAGTTACAATCTTTTTCAAACTGCATGGTAATTTGAATAAAGAAATACAAAGAAATACAATTTCAAGCTTATTTTTTTATGTCCATCATGTAAAAAATGCCATAAGAACATGTTGAAACCACTAAAAATACATTTTTCATTGGAGTTTGTGTTTAAAGTCTGAGTTTCTTAAACAATTTGCATCTTAACATCAACATGTGTGTGAATTAATCATTCCTATTTTATCAAATGTGCAAAACAAAAAAACTAAAAAGCAATGATTGTACATTTTCTAGTCTGAAAAAAATTACTATTTTTCAACTATTTCAACACATTTTGCCGTGTCCTGTTTTACCCTCTTCTTCAGCATTAAATGGTTTTCATGTGGCGACGTCTGAATTACAAGAGTCATCCACACCTGAAGGGACTCTTATTTTGGTTGCTCTGTCATCTGGAGTTAATTGAGCTTGCTTAAGTGACCTATGTCTGTCCACGCTGTGTAATGATAAGTGACAAGTGTCCTATCTTGTTAAAATGCCCCTTAGTAAATCGCCCACTCTGTTTCATGGTCAGAACTACAACAGCTTAGCTGAACTTTGATCTTTTTTTCTGATTATCAATCTTACCTGTGTGTGGAATTCAGCTGCAAAACATCTTGTTTCTGTCACTCCGAATGCAACTAGATAGTTTTATAGATCCTTAAGACTTGGCGCCACTTTCTCCTGCTGGTAATAATTCCTTGGTTGCAGAATTAAAAACTCACTCGAGTCCCCAGGCAATCAACCCTTCAAGCAACGCTGCTTAATAGACTGTCTTCTTTGGTGCATATCCAGGACTAATCTACCTTTTATTGATCATGCATGCAGCATAGCCATGTCCTCACTGCATCCACTTCTCTTGTTTGGAAGCTGCACGCTCATCCCCTCATGGCAGCACATTACCGCATACAGGGTCCCGCTGTCATCTCTGCCCCAGCCCTGCCTCTGTCCTTGCAGTCCTCTTTTTACTCTCTCCGTTCTGCCACCGTCCTTCCCAGCATGCATGTGTGCTGATTTACAGCTGGGTGGAGAGATGCAGAGAGAGAGAGAGAGGGAGAGGGGGAAGAAGTGAATGTGGGAGACGGGGAGGAAGTGACTCGCATCAGCATGATAGGGACCGTGTGTAAATTACCGCCCCCTTTAAAGAGTCATGAGCATGAGAAGACGTGGAATAGCTGCAGGTGAGGGTGTAGTGCAGCTGAAAAGCAAGATTAGTTCATTTATTTATTTTTTTTTTGCACAATGAATTTAACAAAATATGGGAAATGTATTTAGTTTGAGGTCAGATTAATCAATGGATGTCATATGTGAAACTACAACTATTTCCATTTTGCATTCTTAACACAACACAACCACTTCATTTGTAATAAGCATCTTTGAAGCACGTTTTTCAGCTTAAGAGCCTTCTTGGCTGGACATTTACCTTAGTTGGCAATTTGAAATTTACCCATACCCCAATTTGACCACAATTCACGATGATTCACACTCAGAACACTTTTCTTCAATTTATATCTAATTTCAGCAATGAAAACAAGTTCTGGACGCACACTGTAATTAGGTTTTGTTATGTCCCTCCTTGGGGAGGAGGAAGAAATGTGCAACATAAAGAAATAAGTAAATAACCGGGCAGGGATAAGAAGGAGACACAGTGTTTAATTGAGTGACAGGTGTCAAAACATAAGATAAAACAAACCACAAAAGCCAAATGAATGAATACTAATAGTAACTTAGGATCTCAGGCTTTACAGCAAAACCAAACAGTCAAACATAAGTATCACACCAAAACAAACTAAAGAAACCACCAGAGCAAAATTAACAAGCAGAACAAACTAAAGAGGGGGAAACCAGAGGCTAGAAGGCTTGGGCCAGGCAGACAGCAGGGGCAGGCTGAGAAACAAATTCCCCACTCAGGAATTCAGCCGCCACTGGAGCAGAGCTTCCTGGCTTCTTTTAAGCTTCCCTCCCAGCTCAGGGATTGGCTGGGAGTGTGCCTCAATCAGCTCTGCAGGAAGGGGGCGGAGTCAGCAGCAGTGGAGGAGCTGGACTTCTGCAGGAGCTGCATGGTGAAACAGATAACACAAACAAAACATACAAAACACACACGACCAGGGGTCGTAACAGGTTTTATTACAGTGGTAAAGTTGAGCCATTTTAGATTGAAAAGCTTTAAGAAAATGCAAGTTTTGCTCTTTCGAAGCAAATTACAAAAAAAAAAAAAAAAAAAGCTAACACTTTTGGCAACCCCTTCCCAAATGAAATGAGTCGTGTGGGGACCTCTATTTGTTATCTTCATACATATTATCATGCTAAGTATATTTAATAGCTTTTACATACATTTAATTTGTCCACTGTGCATGCTGCTGGACACCCGGAGCTCTGTACAACTTTGATCCAACTATTTATTAACTTTTTAATAAATTGATTATTTTTCAAAACAAAGTTTTTGTTTCTCACTTCCTCATCAACCAACTGAAGGAGGTCAGTTACCTCGACAGACTTTTCTTCATCAAAGACCCATATGTGGAAATTGTTGAGTGGGAAAACAGAACTTCTATGTAGTGTGGGCTTCAAATAACCACAACAAACATCACTTAGAGGCAGTAAAACTAGATTCCCAAGAGTTTTTTGGATGGCGGTAGGTTGATGGCGTGACGAGGGGAAATCATGGTGATCCTTGATGAGAGAACAGTAGATGTTAGAGAAAATAGAAAGCGAGCAGTAACAGGTCTGAGGTTAAACGTGACTTGGCAGTAGCTATAGGTTGGTGTTCTCTACCAGAGTGGAACAGACAAATCATTGTTGGATGTCCTTAAAACAGGTCGTCTGAAGGAGATGACGAGCAGGTGTGCAACATCTAATCAAGATCCAAGCTGCCCGGACACCTGACAGGACCTTTTGGACGTTCAGTTATTAGATGTTCAAACAGAACCGTCATATTTAAAAGAACCATTAAGAATCATTAAGGTTTTATTTAAAAAATGACTCCAGCATGTAGAAGACAAAGATGACAGGAAACCAGAAGTTTGTTTATTTTACCACTAATTGTAAAGAATGTTACTAATATCAACTTAAAATCTTATTCAGGATTTTTTTTCTCTTGTAACCAATATTGCAGAAAGATTATAGAAACAAATGGTGGACAATTCTATCAAGTAAACAAAGTTTCTGGTTTTTGCCAATTTTTATCAGATATTTTTCAGGTTAAAATCTAGAGCCACTGAAAAACACAGAAGAAATACTGATTTACTTGAAAATGTTTCACAGTTTTTTCTTTTTTGTGATAGCCAAAAGCTGAGTCATGCTTCATTTTTCACAGTGGAGCAAAAATGGGATTTTCCTTTTTAGCATTCCAAAAATAGTTTTTTTTTCTTCAGTGATGTTTTTATTTATTTTATTTTTTTTTATAAAACATGTTTTTTTGTTTTGTTTTTTTCATTTGATGTTATTTTTGGTTAAAAGTTTTGCCAAATTCAAATTCTGCAGATTAGAAAAAAAGTTTGTATTTGGGTTGAAATGTAATTTTAAATATGATTCATGTCTTTTTAGACCAGCTAATCGGTGTCTAATTTAACCAATTTTGCCATTAGAAGTTGCTTCAAAAATAAAGTAAAATAAAAAAGGGGACATCTTCAATAAAAAAAAATATTTTTCTTAAATTATTCAATTTTTTTCCATCACAGTGCCACTTTAAAACCTTTATGACTGTATGTCAGTGTTTTTAAAAACTTTTGTTTAAGTAAAATTGATAAATGCAAACATTTTGAGGTAAATCAGGAAAATGAATTTATTTATTTTTTTACAATAAAGAAAGAAATTTTGGAAATAACACAAAATGTTCCCAGAAATGTGCAACTCTTAGTCTATAATACATCTCAATTTAGTCATATGAAAGTACCCAATGTGGCCGCTAGGTGTCAGTATTGCTGGGGAGGTGATGCATGGAGTTTTCCTCAGTCTGAAGACAGAGGGCGCTCGTGCTGCAGAAGCCAACACTGTGCTCTATAGAAAACCTTGTAGTCTTTGTTCAGTTGAAGGAAAACAACATCTATCTTTCACATCATTATTTCAAATATACTAATAATCTTTTTTGTAGATATTTAATGAAAACAGACAAAAAGAAACATTTAAAAGTACATGTAATTTCTCACATTTTTATAATTTTCTCCTTTTTGCTCTTTATCTCCGTGGCCTCACTCTTGTATAATCATCTTTTCTATAAACAACCTTGTGGGTAATGATCCTGACTTCTTTGTTCAGCTGGATGAAAGACTTGTGTGTTATCCTTGAACAGCCTTTGCGTCACACATGCTTTATGGAAAGTGGAGTATGGAAATGTGATTGACTGAATTTGAAGTGGAATGCCTCCGCATCTGCCTTTACTCAAATGCTTTCTGATATTTCCATCTTATGCCATCTCCTGTTTGAATGTTTTTCTTCCTCTTCAGTGACATGGCCGGGAGCAAAGAAAGGAGCTACTTTTCCCCTGAAAATGATGAAAGCTCTTAGAAACTGAGGACATGAGGTTCACTTCACATCAGCATCTAGGTAATTTTTATTTGCTTTCAAAACAACATTTTTTTTCCATCTCTGTTTGGAGTTATTCCTCAAAAAATACAACATAGCTGCAAATATAGAGTCAAAATTATAGTATTTTGCTTAATATGTCATTGATGTTTGTGTTTTAAGACCCACTCTGATGATATTTTTGTTTTTAACGTGTTCTTGCTGCATTATTCTGATGATGGAGGACACATATAAAGAACATTTGCATTTCTAATTATTTCTTTATTCAAATTATTTTGAATCAGTAGCACAGTACAGACAAATAGATCCATGAACCTCTTTGTTTTCCTCATCTGAACTTGTGATACCTGCCTCAAATCGGATGAATAACTCCAATATTGTTTGCTATTTTTGTAGAATCTGTAATATTAGGTTTGGGCCTGTAAGCTAGCGGGAGAGATTGCAACAGATGGGTGATGGGAAGTGGGGGTGGGTTTGCTCCACAGCAACCGTCCTGACCTCAACTCAGACATGAATTTCTAATAAAATACTGCCACACTGCTGAAACTTTGCCCAAGTAACAGTTATTATTATTATTTTAATTTTGGCTAAAAACAGCATGATCATCAATAAAAGGCCACTGGGAACAGAGTTTTTATGTAGTTAGCATGTTTAGAACTGTTAAAAAATACTTTTTTGGGTAAATTTTAGCATCAGAGCCATCTGTTTTTTCTAAAGAAAAATAGACATTTTTAATACTTTGTAAGTAAGTATTTCAAACGCAGTTTTATTAGCATCACTGAATGTAAAATGTCTGCCCTGAAGTACAAGCATTAAAACTCCTTTTTGAAATATTTTTTTTATTCCAACCCTAAAGCAGCACTTCATTGAACAACCCTGCAGTGTGTAATGCAAGCAGAGTTTGTAAAACAGAACTAATAAAAAACTTTATTGCTTCAATGTGTAGTAAACTTCAGCACTACAGCAGTGACTTTTTCAGTCCCTAATTCTAATGCCCCTTTCCTTTATTTTGCAACTTTGTTTCAGTTCATTTGGAGTTTTGGCTCTTCTGTTTACTGTGTGGCACTAAGCACAGCATTGTAAGCAGGTGTGGATCTTAACCAACATCCAGTCTATGGACTTTTCAATCATGGTTGGAGATTTGCTGCTAGTAAGAGTTCTGGTTTATACAGACCAATTATACTCTCCTATTCTACCTGTCACTTGAATTGAAGGAACCTGTTGGAACTAATCACCTGTAAAAACACACCTGTCCCCAAGAACAAAGTCTCCACTGTCAAACATGGAGGTGGAAACATTATGATTTGGGTTTTTTCTTTTCTGCACATGGTTACTTCACTGTGTGGATGGGAGAATGGACGGATGCATATACTGTACCATCAAATTCTGAGTGAGAACCTCCTTCCCTACTTAATCTAGGAAGCTTAAAATGGGTCCTGGATGGATGTTCCAAAAGGATAATGATCCAAAACCTACAGCAAAGAAAACCAATGAATTGCTGAAGAAGCATATCAAGGTCATGGAGTGGCCCGGTCATTCTCTGGACCTCAGTCTTATAGAAAAAGGGTTGAAGCTCAGAGTTACCAGGCAACAACCTCCAAATCTTAATGATTAAAGCAGGGGTGTCAAACTCTTTTTGGTTTGGAGGCCACTTTCAACCCGTCTGATCTCAAGTGGGCCGGAACAGTAACATAATATCAAAAAAACCCATGGACAACTGATCTGTAGCTTCGCTTTTTTTTGTTGTTGTTGTTTGTTTTTATTCAGCTGGAAAAAAGTACCTCAACCAACCTGGTAGCCTAATTACTTAATATTACACATTCATTCATAGGGGCCAAAGGATTTTAAATAAAATGCATTTTACACCCCAAAAAATTGATTATTCAATTTCATCCTTAATATTTTACATCTGACATTGAAAAATCTAACTAAATTTAACTGCATCCTACTCAGATGTGGCACGCGCTTGCAAAGAAATGTTTATTTCTAGATCTCTTGTCACGCTGGTCTTGCTTTTCCTTTGCTCCACCTAGTGGCGGAATTATGCATTTCAGCCTTTTCTTTAAATAATCCTAACTCTCTACAAGAATGGGCTAGGAACTTGTTATTTCCCCCAACATCCTTATACTTTTTTCTCTTCACAACTGGGTTGGATTCAACCATCTGGCGGTCCTGATATGGCTCGCGGGCTGTATGTTTGACATCACTTATTTATGGTCAAAAAAGAAATATTACATATGAAGATTTCACTCCATCTAGTGGAAATGCAACAAGAGCAAAGATGGCATTAAGAATTAAATAAGATATTTAAGAAAAGAAAACTTTATTTGTGATTTCTTAACAAAACACATTACCAGATAGATGAAATCATAGGAATCACTACTATCACCTTAACAATGATAAGCAGGTGTACAAAAAAGTTATGAACAGATCTGCACAACAACAGTCAACCGGCGTGAGCCCGAAGCTGCCGCCGCACGCAGCAACATTCACCATACACAAGAGAATACATCGATTTCTTTCTTTTTTTTCTTTTTTTTGTTCTGTTTTATAATTTTTTTTGTCATTTTTCTTCCTTTTTTCTCTACTGACCAACAAACGGACATAAAGGGTGAGTAAATGATTCCACAATAGTGTTTGATCGATCGCTCAATACAAGTTTAAGGATTGATTTTCCTCATCTGTGAAAATCAAACAGGTAAAAACAGAAAAAAAGGCATTTCATAGCATAACACAATAATAGCATTATGTATATCTAGAATATTAAAGTCATTTTGAACAGTTTACAAAATGTGTTTCCTTTAGGGTTTTTGTTGTTTGCAGTATCTGCATGTTTTGTGGGTCTGTGTGGATGAGTGAGGATCTCAGTGTGTGTTCAGAATGGGCTTCCCAGTGGGAAACACATATCTTTGTATATATATTTATTTATTTATATAGATTGAATCTGTTTCCTTTGCTTATAACATGCAAACAGTCACTTGGTAATCTGACAGCACAGAAATACACCGGCAGAGAAGGGCTGGGGGGGGGACTGTGCACACAGGTGGGGTTGAGCTGGGTGGCATCACCTGCCCACCCCACTGATGATTTGTAATACAAATGCCTAAATCAAAAAAGAATACTAAAGATCACCATTTTCTGAGCTGAATTTGTTCCACTTGTACTACTCCTTTATGACACAAGATCGGCCATATTTCACATTTGGATTACAACTTTCTAAAACGCCATCTTTTGAAACATATATGCAGCAGCAGTGAAGCTGAATGTAAAAGTCTGTGCCTTTTGTCAATTTGATCAAATCCTGTCCGGTATGTCTCAATCCAGCCAGGAATCCTCATGATATCAAGAGCAGAAAGAGACAACACTAGCAGAAGCATCTAAGCTCAGTTAGAACCTAACAAAAGATGTACATGTGTGCGTTGTGGCGTCTTCCCGTTGAGTGTGGAAAACATGAATATCCTGTACATGGATGCTACAACAGCTCAGTCCACTGGAGTGGACCGACTTGAAAGACGTCACGGACTTGAGGAAAGCGGAGGGAGGAGAGAGGCAAGCAAATCCTACAAGCGCTGGAGCAGTGGAGGCAGCGGTGCAGGGCTTGGAGAACAACTACTTAACATTCAAAGACAGAAGAAAGGGAGGGGATCAAGCTGGAACAGAAATGAAGCAAGAAGCGTCGCTCCTCAGCTATTTAGTACACTCCTGTGTTGAGGATGGCCTTCCTTCAAGGAGCTTTCACATACAGAGATTGTGTGTTCCCGCTTTCAGTTTGTGTTTGTTAGCAAGAGGCAGAGGGAGTTGGCGTTTGTTGACGGTTGTGTGTGTGTCAGATACACAGTGGGGTTAAAAAACCAGAAAAAAACCCTTCGACGTGTGCCATGTTTTGAGAGGCAGGGTCCGGGGCCAGTCGCATCAGCTGCATTCAGGTTCCCCCCAGTTCAATCCGAAAAAACCACTAGATCCAATTCACGCTAAAATACAAGCGATACCATCACAATAATCTGTTAGAACATAACCTTATGTTACAACTATATAATTAAGCAAGCAATAAAGCAGGTGCAAATGATACAAAGTCACAGAACTGTATTCACTTATTGGTAAAGCAGGAGTTTTTCCCCCTTGCGCAAAGGGTTTATTATCAAATTCATGCCACTTTTTTGCAACTTTTTAAAAAAGTTTTTTTTTCTTATGTTTTTGTCCATTTTCCACATACTCTCTTGTTGGCACCTTGCTATGCAAAATTTAATAACTCTTTTAAGTTTTTTAAATGAAAAAAAAAAGAATCTGAGGGAGATCTTTTAAAAATATGTCAGTGTGACAGGAAAAAAAGGAAGAAAGAAACACTACATTAAAGAATCGAGAAAAGAAAATGGGGGGAAAATGAAGAGGTTTTTAAACCCCTTTGAAACCCACTAAAATGTTACAATGCCTTTATTTTTACGAGATATATCAATTATGATGATTCAATAAGTTTTTGCTTCAAATATTTAAGTCTAAGATG
This sequence comes from Oryzias melastigma, assembly GCF_002922805.2. NCBI lineage: Eukaryota > Metazoa > Chordata > Actinopteri > Beloniformes > Adrianichthyidae > Oryzias > Oryzias melastigma. The sequence continues at coordinate 9,460,641 of NC_050525.1, forward strand.
TAGAAATATTGACACTAGTACACAGAAAACGGCACCTAATTTATCAACTGTCTCAAATTTGATCAGCAGATTTGAAAGAATTACAAAAGTTGTGTTCATTCAATGGACCAAGTTGTCTTTTAACAAAATAAATAACAATCGATGAGTTATTCTCACCATAACGTTTTGAAAATTAGCAAAAAAAAATTCCCTCCAAAAGTGTTTTTGAGATTTCATGGAGGCAGCCATTTTGAAATGAGAAGGAAAATCTCTTCTACTCCCCCTAGTGGAAGGATGATGAACTATAAGACAGAAAAAAATGGACCAAGTAAAAAACTATAGGTTTTTAGGAAAACTTTTGATCAAGGTAATGAGATAGGGGTCTCAAGGGTCATATATTGATTATATGGTGTAATACTTTGATAAAACATGGTTCAAATAAATACTTGTCTGTTTGATAAACAAAATGTGGTTTGAATGAAAAAAACACTACTTGTTTGCTAATGAAAAATGGACAAAAACAACAACAAAAACTTTTTTTCATTCTTCTAAAACAAATCTGAATTATTTTTAGTCAGCAGTGTTTTAAGCTTGAGCAGTCACTTTGAAACTCTAA
>NC_050525.1:9473002-9496593 GCF_002922805.2 Oryzias melastigma
GCAGGCCATAATTCTTAATAAAGGAGTAGTTCATCAAATGACCTTTTTGATAAAAAACTAGACTGAATCAGACAGATAACGATGAAAAAGTACAAAGATTTGTCAGTGTTTATAAATTCTATATTTTAACTGAATTATATGTAATATGCAGAGGTGTACTTAAAAAAATGTCTTTAAATGTGGACGTGGTCTTTTGACCACCTGGTCATTCATTCTTTCACCACCTTTATAGTGGTCTAATGTTAACGGTAAGTGACTTATGTAGAATATTTGGATCTATATTGAAGACCCAAAGTGCTTTACAGTCACATTCATCCATTCACTGTGACAGGAACACTGTCACCAAGTTATAACCACCAAGAGCAATGTGGGTTCAGTGTTTTGTCCGATCCTGCTGACTGTGTTCCCACCAGTAATTGCAGTAGACAGTTGTGTGTCTTTTCTCTTCTTTTTTAAACTGTATTGGTATTCCTTAATTATTCTTCCGTGAGTTTATTGATTTGTACACTTTCAGCAATTTCTGCAATCTTGATATCAAAACGTTCAGCTCGATAAGGACATTTCTGCTTGTTGTTTTGGTATCGTGCACTCTATGAATTTATGCAAATTTTCAGCCACACTGAAAATAAGTAGCAATTTTTTTTGAATTTCTGAAATTTTTGCAAATTCTGCAATTTCTATAATCAAAAAATTCAGCACGCTCATGAAATTAATGATTGTACTTTTACTTATACATTTTATTTTTTATTTTTACTCAATATAAAAAAATTTAAACATCTGTTGCATTTTTTTCACTAAATTCTTTAAATATTTGTGCACTTTCTGAAAATTGTTTGGTATCAAAACGTTCAGCACGGTCAGGACATTCATGCTTGCATTTTTGGTATTCATATCTTTGATGCATTTAAAAAATTTAGCAATCTTTCTCACGAAATTCTTCCAATTCTTTGTGCACTTTTAAACCTATGCAATATTAGTATCAAAAAGCTCAGCACATTTAGGACACTCATGCTAGTACTGGTATTTAAACTTTTTTTTAAAAATTCTTTTCTAATTTTCATTAATTTTACAAGAAATTATTTAAATTCTTGTGCACTTTCTACAAATTGTGCAAGATTGGCATCAAAATGTTCAGGACATTATACAGCGATTAAAGTTAATTGCTTCCACATCTTCAGCGACAACATTCATCAAAAAGCATTCACACTAGCATTATTGCCGGTAATGCAACGTTTCTAGTTTGAAGATGAGGTTTTCTCTTCAATAAAAGCTTTTTTTTTTTGGCCCTGTGATGGACTGGAGACCCGTCAAGGCTGGGATAGGCTCCAGTAACCCTGTGACTCCAAGAAGCTATTTAGGTGTTTCAGAATATGGATAAATGTTTTGATTGACCCATACTTTTCTTAAAAGAATTCAAATGATAAGAAAAAAAAAAAAAAAAAAAACTGACCTAAAAGTTGGTAAAAAACACCTAAGAAGGCCAGGTCTAAAATGAAAGTAGTCACTTGTGAAACAAAAGGATCAAACTCTTCCTTATTTTGGATTGAGTAGCCCTTGTCCCTTTAACACCAGAGCTTTTTGCTAGCATAACATCATGCTAATGAAATTCAGCATGATTGCACAAAGTCGCTTATGTCTGCGACAGAATTAGCTAATTTATGTTGATTGCGTAAGCACTTCACTACTGTTGCTTTTCAGTGTAAGGCTGCTTTTCTTGATTTCAGAATGCAAATACATTCATTACGGTTAACATGCCGCTCAAACTACGTAAAATCATGGGTCTTTTAATTGTGAAAATGCAGTTTTTATCCAAAATCAAAAAGCCTGTGTCATTTTATGACATATTTTCAGCAGGAGTTCATTAGAAATGCTCTTCTAGGTTGTGGACAGGACTGTTGGTGCGGAAGCTTGCTCCACTAATTTTCCCATCAGGCCCTTGTTTACACTCTCTCCCGCTAGCTTAGAGCGCCTCACAAGCCCAAGCTAATGTAAGCGTAGTTTTAAAAAGTGTAAATAATATCAGAATTATCCAGCCGTACACTTTTGAGCCAGATGGCAGCTGAGATGAGGACAATGAGGACATTAATGGATCTATTCGTCTGCAAGTGGATGCTTTAGAATTGGAGCAGAGACTTTGTGTCACACACTTGAGCTTTTTCCAACATTGGGTTTTTAAATACAGTGCCTGGTTATTTGGAGAGCTGAATTGGCTCCAAATGCTTCATTTTTGAACCAGCCTAAAACAGGGAGTGCAACTATTATCTCTGTATTCCAACAAAAAATACATTTCTTCTTTTACTCGTTTTAAGCAAAGGCGGGGTGTAATGACATCACATCTCACCAAGGCACAACAAAGAGGTCAAAAACAGATTCCAAATTGAGATTAAAGAAACAAATGTGTCAGGTGACCACAATTGTTTAATCATTTTTTGTTTTGCTGTTTAATATTAAAAATATAAGTTAAAAAGAAGCAAAACCAGCTGAGATCAGTCAACTTAAGATAAACCATTAGGCTCCACCCACATATATTTAACAGCTTTAAACTCAAAATTAGAGAAGGCTTAATCACAAATCTAAACAGTTATATGAGAATATAAGAATATAAGTACAAATAATTATTGCAGTGGAGGAGCTGGATCCTTCAAATGAGGTATAATTTCAAACTAATGATGGAAAACACAATCTATTCCATTTGCTTCTGTCATAGAGCGAGGACATCATAGGTCAGTCGGAGTAATGACCTCATGAAGTAATGCTGGGACTATTCTGTTTTACAGAACTCTTCCTTTTTCAGAATTGATGAATTGGTTAGTGTGTAGCAGAATGGATTATAGCTAAAATAAATAAAAAATAAATCAGAAAAGGCCACAGAGATGTTCAGATTAAATTGAGATTATCTTTTGATTTGCTTGATTAAAGGAAGATAATCCCATCAATGTGGGGGGCAGATGCAAGGATTCAACTTTGAGTGGAAAAAAGGCAATGATGAGAAGGATTTAAAAAAAAACAAGAAAGCATAAAAAATGTGCATTAGGAAAAGTGTAAAGACAGTGTAAGCATTGGGTTCAAAAGGTCAAATATTTCAAAATGAAAGGGAAGTAAGGGGATATGTGAAGCGAAGAGAGGGAAAAAGGAGAGAAAGAGAGCAGAACAGCAAGAAGGATGGGAGTGGGCGGGTTTTTCAGACACGGTGCTGTCAGGCCCACACCAGTTCTCTCTCTGCACTGACCTACTTTCGGTCTGGACTTTATTTAGATCAAACACTGGCCGTTGGAGAAAGATTCTGTTTGATTTTCTTTTGTAGGTTATTAATGACTCTGCTGGAGTGCTGAAATGGTTTCAACCACCAACCCCCCCAGGACCAACAATATTTTGAAGATTTACTATGTCTGCAAGCATGTTTTCTCATTGAATCTCCAGAATGAGATCATCAGGCAGGAAAATGAACCTAAGACGTACAGAAAATAACAAGCAATCGGATAAAATGAACACATGTAAGCAATGAATCTCATTACTTTTTTTTTTTTACTTAAATTAAATATATTTCAGCAAGCTGTGGCTTAAAATGCAAAAAATTGAAATAATGATTGTACATTTTAATTGCAAATAATGAAAATGTTAAAGTTTTATATGCAAGATTTACCTTTGAATAAAAATATAATCAAATAAATAATTAAACAGTTAGTTTTAATACTGAATCAAAAAGTGCAACGTATGCATTTTTATTGCATCATTAAATAAATATTAAACTGCCAAATGCAAAATGAATTGCTATTAGAGTAAAGAACAAAAAGCTGTTGTGAAAAAGTGCTGTCAACTTAATTGTTTTAAGTTAATTAAAACAATAATTTGAATCATTTTTGACCTTTAAAACTGAACTGAAAATGCCATTTAAATTTGCTTTGCTAAATTGCATTTTTAATTGTGAAATAGAAAAATGAATAAGTGAAAACTACTGCATCTTTTATTACTGTAACATAAATGTTAAGTATGTTATAAAACATGGTCCTTCAATAAAATAAATGATTGAATTATTTAAAATTACGTGCAAAATGGAAATATCCAAATATAGAAGCATAAAAATAGATGAAGTATTTTGTTTAAATAATTAGTCCGAGTCATATCTTATCTCATCAAACCTTTAGTGGGATCTGTAATAGTATCATGATAGTCTGTACGGATTAAGATATTTGAGGCTATGGGCTTTTTGTGTTTAATCTGAGCGTTAGTCTGTTTTTAATGCTTTGAGCGACTACTTTAGGCAAAGAGGTGGCTTTATGTGTGGAATAGAACAAGTGTAAATTAAAAAAAGTAACTGATGAAATAGAACGAGTGAGTATTACTCATCAGTGTTGCAATATTACATCTTTGTACACTTAAACATCTGGTGCTCTTTTTGTTGTTGTCTGACTCAATTTTGGCAAAATAGGATCTTTGCTTTTAATATCAAACTTTCAAACGTATAAAGAAACCCCCTAATTAGTTTTTCAACATTTTTTTTTTTATAATTTTGAACATTCACAGTACAAGGAATACAGTTCCTCACTTCATCACTGTTAGTTCTCCTTCATCACTACTCGCTGATGTGCAAGATGTTGCCATGTTTGTCCTGTCTCATTCTTGGCACGCAAGCATATGGCAACTTTGGAACGATAAGGATTATTCAGAATTAGGGAGCATTATACTCAAACTAATGAGCTATAAACGAAGAATAAAACAAACATAAAAAACACAAAAAAACTGAAAAATGTGACAAAAATGTGTATTTTCAGTTCAAAAGTCAAGCATGTATATAAAGGTTGTGAACAACTTTTAAGTTATGGGGTATGGTAACCCTCAAAATGAAATATATACTCATAGAAACATTTGTTTGTGAATACAACATTTAGTTTTACATTAAAAATTGCTGTTTTAAATACTATTTGTCTTTGCTTCAAATATGAGGTATTCACGGGTAATTTGTGCTACTTTAGGCATATTTATATTAAAAGTGGGGTCATCTAGACCCCATAATATTGCACAAGGGTTAAATTACCGTCAAAAAGGGTTACAGGAATTTAAATCATTTAAATTATTAGACACAAAACATCTATTCAGCAGTTTGCATGCCCACTTAGGCTCTACCAGGAGAAAATGGGCTCCCCCTTTAGTCTCATGCACAAATAACCCACGATAGGTGATATTCATGAATGTAGATGTTTAAGGCTGTAAAACTCCTAACTACACACTTTATACACTTTTCTGTATTGTTGAAACTCTCAAAGTTCAAATGTTTATAGAAAAATAATTATTTGGAATGAAAACAATAATTATACATTCCTGTGTGGGCTGCAGGAATTATTGTTGTGACCAATAATCTAATGAAAAAAAAATTCTAAAAACTAGCAATACTAAAGTAGTTTATAAAATATGCCTATATATATAATATATACGCCTCTGACCCCGTGATATATTTTTGACAATAATTTAACAGGAGAAATTTTGTATCCAAAACATAAACAAGTCAAATTTAAAACAGACATTTCAAACATAAAACCAAATGTAGTATGTGTATTTTTTTTTTTTTTTCAAAGAGTGAGCACAACTTTGTCTATAAGCATACATCTCATTTTGAGAGTTCTCTAACCCCATACACACCTAGCAAGCTGCAGATTAATTAGTTTTATATGAGTAATATTCAATCAATTCTTTAACAAAAAAGCTCTTGGACACACATAATAATCAAGCTAATTTATTTTAATGGAATCAGTGTGTTTTCTGGATTCTAGTGTATTTGTGGTGCTTTAGTTTTCCATGTTATAGTTCAAACAGCAACGTTTGATGTGATTTATTTGCTGGGCAACAACAGAAGTTGCACCAGTTCAACTGCACTTATACCCAGGATAAGCTCAAGCACAAGCACCAGGGTAGCAAAGGACCAAGGGCGCCGCTTCCAGAACCAGGAGGCTTGCTACTTTTCGCATAAGCTCACAGATATTGCAGAAAGAAGATTATCCCGTCAGATGGTTATTATTCTACGCCACAGCATTTTGACGGTGCTGCCAGGGATTGGCAAAACAGTAAATCCATAAATCCATAAATCCGTCGGCTTTGTATCAGCAGTTGTGCCACATTTAAATGATTTATTGGCATTTGCCATCATGTGCTGCTAACATCAATGTGAAGCTAATCAGGGAAATGTTTTCCTTAAGTATTTTCTGTGTGGTTATAAAAATTTGCAGCAACTTTATCAGACTTGACCTCTTCATTTAAGATCTATAACTACTAATCAAGACAATTCAGTTTAAAATTTTATTTTTTTAAGAACACATCTTTATACAGCATTTATAATTTGCATCTATTACCCAGCCAGCAAGGCCAAGTGGGCCTCATGTGGTTTTAAAGTGGACAGAAAATATGGGCCCCAAAATGGGTTTGTCCACAGTTGCCACCATGGAAACTGTGCCGAAATTGGCTTAAGTGGGCACCCAGTGGGTCAGTTCTCGACTCTAGCCAGCCGCTCAGTGGACGGCATAGTGTCCACCGGGCGGCTGGCTAGCATAGCAAGCCTACTCTCTTATTGCCCACCTAAACCAACGTGGGCAAACAGGTGGGGCCGTCATCGTGGACAAACCCATTTGGGTTTTCTGCCCACTTTTAAACCATGTGGGGTCCACTAAGCCTTGCTGGCTGGGTATTTTTTACAATATATTGTTAGGATGTGTGTAACTTGATCCTGCAGCTAAGGAATAAACTATCATGATTAGCAGTTCCATCACAATCCAAAAGTTAAAGCAGTGTGTTTTTTTTTTGTTGTTTTTTTTTGGAATACAAGTCACCAATTTTATGGACAGTTTGGCTGGAGGGGCAACTTATCCTCAGACGTGACTTAAATGTGATTTAAAAATATATACAGTATATAGCAACTCCCCTAGGGAGCAATGTATCAGTATCATCCACCATTACTAATGACTTTTCCCCAAAAAAAGAAGTGAGCAGGTCCAAACAAGTGCGCAAAGAAAAAGGGAACACAATGTTTTACGATATACTGCAAAAACCAAAACAACAAAATAATCTGATCAAGAGGAATCATCACAGGATAACTCTTCAACCGTTAACAAGATCAACATAATTTGAGCAGATTCTGAAGGAGAAAAGCTGCTGCAATTTTATTGATGATGTTAACAATTAAAACATTACATTAAATTAAAAAACATAAAAAAATGGAGCTCCGGTGTTAAAGGGTTAATAGAGAGAAATCTGTGCGGGAAGTGTGAAGTGGATGCTAAAGCTAGCTAGTAGCATGCTAGTTTGGTTCATAGTCAATATATATATTTTTATTAATGTTTCAACACATGGCTGATGTTATTCACACATATTTACATCTGACCAGCACAAAAACTGATGGAAATTCTCGTTGATCGCACATAATACGTGCAGTCAAGATGCACGTTGATTTTTTGTCCGTACATATTTTAAGTGCGTCTGAGACTAAATGTTGCTGTCGGCCGCTCGTATTAAAAAAAAAAAAAAAAAAAAGAAAGAAAGTGATTATTCGAACGTGGTTTTCAAAATACATGCGGTCAGTGTTGAATTTATTTCTTGGCTGCACAAACTGGAAGACGGCCAGCTAGAATATGCAGCGCTCACTTTCTTCCACGTGACATAAACACTGAAGAGAAGAATCGTTAGAGATTGTCAATGCAAACATAATAAAACATAATTTTGAGGGAAAAGAACTTAAGGTTACAAAAGGAAACGTGAAATAAAACAAAAGTGTAGAGCCAGAGCAGATCTTGACACTAAAGAGGTTGTCTAAGTACCATAGTGTGACGTCATCCCTAGTGGCAGCCCCAGTACTGATCTTGAAGGTCGAACACATGTGGTACCTACACCGGGCTAAACAGAATTATTCCGAAGTGACACAAAAGATGAAGGAATTAAATGGATTTCGTGATTTGAAGAGTTTAGTTGACTTGTTAGCATGTTCTTTATGCTGTTTGATATAATTCAGTTCGAACTAGATAGATACAATAGTGAAGATACAATTTGCCTTTCGAGGTGAAAATGGTCATTCTTGGTAATGTATTTGTCAAATACATTTCTCCATTTGATTTTTTCTTTCTTTCTTATGCATTTTTTTGGCAAGCGGCAACTTGTAGTGCAGAAGATACAGTGTCTCAAAGCAGTTTAGCTAGATGTCAATCTTATTCATAGAAAAACTCTAGCTTTTCAAGACCAATTCTAACAAAAAGACAGTATTTATTATTAAACTAATTCTAATATATTGATTTTAATCAATACATTAACCAGAAAATTGTTCTGTGTGTGCACTTGGGAGGGTATAATGATCAATTCATGTCAGATCTTTGCCATTTTGAGAAGCTTTGTGTGGCGCAGCGGATGTTTCTCCAACATTCCTATGTGTTTTCTGTAGATAAGCTTATACCTCTCAGCAAATAAGCGTTGGGAATGGATTATTGTGTAACTGCTGGTAAGCAGGTCAGTACAGCTTCTTGTGAGGAGGTTGCCATGACACCTGGTGAGGATGTGAGGGTGTTTTAAGCCTCGTTTTTGTGTAACCTGATGTCCTACATTTAAAATAGGCTACGCTATTTTCTGTCTTGATACAGTTCCATCTAAAATTAATCTATCAGGAGGGTTTGCCGCACCAGTCTGACAGTCGTGTAGTGCTTATGTGCATCGCGCCACATGTAATCTGCGTGACACACGGCGATATAAACCCTACTTTCCCACATTAATTCCTCTCAGTTGCCCTCTACGTTTTCCTAATATCTGCTCTTGCAGAGTTCCCTTCCGTTTTCATTTCTTTACTTGTGTCTCTAAAAAACCATTCATAGATATGACCGGTTGCCATGGAAACTGCCTTTGCCTACTCCCTGCTGATGGAGGGTGCGGCTGCTGCAGCAATCTCTCAGTTACACAGTGTTGCCATGCAACGAGTCACATGGCGTTCCCTAGCAACAACACTACTGCAGGAACCTGACAATCCTCTTAACCTTTCTCTCCCTCCATCCCCCCACACCTCGCCTTTTTTTTGTTTTTCCATCCTCCTGTATGTCTACTCTTCAAATTTCTCTTTAATATATTGGATCTTTTTTTTTTTTTTTTTCATGGAAGCTTCCTCACTGACTGATAATAGCTCGTCTTACCCTCCAGCATTAGACAAATGTCTCCTCATCTGCGCCATGGGTCACTTACATAAATGCAGATTTGAGGGTGCAGCATTTAAATGCGCGACACATTTCATCGTGATAACAATTCGACAAATAAAAATGCATCACAAATACAAAAATGTGGCTTTAAAATAAACAGTTGTAGCACCGTGTCATTTCCGACAAATCATTTCCATATGCCCCCTTAAGTTAACAGCAGTACGCTACACACACCAAAAGGATGCTTTTGAATCTTAACATGGCCTGAGTGACAGATTCTCTTCTGCTCCAAAAAAGCTGACATGAGTGATGACTCTGGTTGTATCTTGGAAAAAGAAAAAAAAAATTCCTAGCGCTCTCTCCTGCAGAGATGCATTCGTATAAGGCAGAAAGAAACATACTCTGTCACTGACCGTGATGCTACCCTTCACCCTGAGGTGTTTGCTTGGGATCCTGCAGCCTGACAGGAAATCAATGAGTGGGAGCGAGGCTGAAAAAAGGAGACGCTTCAAAAATGTCCCAAACACCGTTTTAAAATCACAAAAGGCTTCCAGTCATTTCAGTCACTTTCTGCACACTAGTCCTCTCAAATGTTACTTGTTAGATCTAAGCCAGTGATTCCGTGAAAGATGAAGGACAAGCCATCTTCTTGTTATTGTGTTGCTGTGTTTCAAGTGTTTGCACACACTATAGAAAACTCACTTCTTACTTAAAGCTCCAGAGATATCCTCAAATTGCTTGTTTCTTTTAAAGACATAGCATTTTTGTGGGAGTGCACAAAGACCTAACCCGGCAAACGACAGCCCGGAGTCCACATGCGACCATATAAACTATTTAATCTGGTCTGTCAAACAGGAATAAATTACATTGATAATCCTCATAATGTTTGATTTACCATTTAACTCTGGTGCGTTCCCATAAATGGTGCACTACAAACAGAGATGGCCCTGGACTGATTTTTTTTCCATAGTTTTAATTATTACTTTTTTGTTTTTTTAAACATTTTTACACGAAATGAGTGGTGTGTCAAACTGTAAAACAAAACAAACACAAAAAATAATTTCAATTCGGTGCCTCCTCCAGCTGATAACGCCCTAGGTGGCTGCCTATGTCGCCTACGCCCAGGGCCGCCCCTCACTAAAAATAAATTAACCATTATCAAGATAAAGAGACGTATTCTGCATTCTTGTGGTGTTGTAAAATGTTGTTGTTTTTCTGACATTCACATGGACAATCATTTTCCAATCATTCCAACACTACACGAATGCTGCATTTTCTTTAAAGGGTAACTAAACAGGAAAGTTGGAGGCTGACTCCACCCACAGCTGAAATTTAAAAATCCAGAGGGGTGGGGCTGGGGAACAGGACTGTTATCATTATTGGAGCTCCAGATCATACTATGGAACTTCAATTGTTTGACCAATCATGAAATTTAAATGTATTACCCTCATTCAACCTGTAGGGGACCGCACACAGACGGCTTTGAACCATAGTTTCAAGAACTAAACAAGTTTATTTTAATTTGTCAAAAATGTGGCAATGACTAACAGACAGCACTTTTTTAAGCCCCATTTATAGGGGTCAACAGACAAAAGAAGTGGATTTAGGGTTTAGTTATCCTTTAAGTTAGCTTTTTTTCCCCCCCGAGGGACATCAATCAATTGGTGTCATTGGCAGTAAAATGAGAAAAAGCTACAGTTTTTTTTTAATAATAATACTCCAAAATGTACATTAATTTTCAATCAAAATTAAAGCAATTTGTCCAGATTCCATATTATTTCTTTCTCTTATGAGGTGGAAAACATCCTACACATCTTCTCCTGGACTGGCCTTTTTGTCAAATTTTGGATCCCTTTGTGGCCCACAGGTCAAAAGGTTTGCACACTCCTGACCCAAAGGCGTCTCTCTTTAAAGTCCTGCATCAGAAATGCACCGAAGTTCAAAATGATGTAGATATTTAAACTATGTATTAGCTGAATTTAAGACAAAGCTAAGTAAAGCTAAAAAATAACATTGACGGTGGTTTAGAACAACTACATAATCTTTTCTAATACTTTTTTTTTTAAGTAAGTCATAAAAAATATTTTAATGTTATTTTATGTCTGTGTAAGCTGAAAAATAAGAAAAGAGTAATGTATTTTTCTTCTGCTTACCTGCAGCACTAGACACAGTGGGCCAGTTCTGGACCAGCATTCCCTGGGCCCCCTGCATCACAGAGGACTCCTCCATGTGAACAGAACTGGAAGTAAAGACACATTAAGCAAGGTCAGTGTCACACTTTTTTTTAACATTATGAATTATAACATTTTACAAAATGAAAACTTTTTTTTCATCCGCCCATTATGTGCTTAATTATGATCTGGCTATTGGGGTATCAGCCACTGCATTGATGCCTACATCCTCCCTCTTTCTATGTAGGAGAAAAGTGTTACCAGGCGAGCTGAGAGATGTAGCCTCTCCAGGGTGTCTGGGGTCTGCTTCAGTGAATCTTACATTATGATTCCTCAGTTGTTCTCCAAGCTTAAGCCAAACGATTGAGATTCTTAGCCTGTCACTTAGGGAGACCCTGACAATCCTAGGAAGGAAGATGATGTCGGTTTGGTGTGTCTTCACCGCAATGCATCACATAAAGGTTGCCATTGTTGCTGGCTATATATTGACCTATTGGCCAGTCAGACTGACCCTTTATCCTTTTATTGCTTGTAAACAGAATACCAAAATGCATTAAAACCTCCACCCTGGAGCAGTGAATCCTTCCTGACCAGAAGGACACATTTCATTTCTTTCCATGAGCGGTATACGTAGGATGCCCACACAAACTACACTCAGATCGCCTAATTTCCTTATGTCTAACAGTCAGACTTTCCTTTGAACAGCACAAACGGGCTCCTAGCACGAGGTTTAGGGTGTTGAATAGGTGAAAAATCCATAAGACATGCCTGTTTCTTACCTACTTCACCTTTACTTACCCTAACATGTTGGTTAAGTGTTTGCTATGATAATGACATGAACATTTTCACCCTACGGGTTCATAGAATAGTCTACGATCTTGATATTTTTAAGTCCCATTAGTTCTCAAGTTTTGTGAAATTTGTTCTCCAGATTTGACCCATGCCCTTGGGGAGTGTTGATAATCAGGCATTGAGTCCCATTTTTAGCCTCAATCCAAATTCTTCCCTTCTCCCTAGCCCTTGTCCCTTCCCCTTCATTAAGCCCTCCAAACGGAGAGTTATGAAAAAATAATGTCTCATATTTCGGAAATCATTTTTGTCAATGACGTCAACAATAATCGCCAATCTGTTAGCTTTAGCACGGAGCTTCCAGCGCTTAAATATATACAACAACAGCGTTTTTATATCTTTAAAAAGGTCATGCTACAACAAAAAGTCATTACTTACATCTAAATGTAAACGTCTGTGGTTCAAAGCACGCCTACAAAAAGAAAAGCGCTTCTCAGCGCGACGCAATTTAGCCATGCGGGGGAGGCCTTCGGAGCCCTCCGTTTGGAGGGTCGGATTTAAAAAATACATTTCCTGGACACACTTAAACTCCCCCTTCAAATGGAGGGGAAGGGATAAGGGAAGAATTCGGATTGGGCCTTAGAGTCTCTGGTATGACTTGGCCTGGATTTGAACTCATGACCTTCCGGTCTTAGATATTTAGACAGATAGACAAACGGATAATCCGCCCTGGACATTTCGTATCCAGCCGGGACAGTTGTGACTACTGTGTAATGTATTAACTATTTCACTCTCATCTTCAAACTACTCCAACGGAGTTTAGACAGGCTAAAAGAGCCCCAACATCCACAAGTCAGGCTCTTTAAGACTAAAAGTCAAACTCTTGCCTTTTTGAGCATGTTAAAAAAAAGAGATTTAAACATAATTGTTGATGCTTTTGTTCCTTAAGTGAAAATAGAAAGGAGCTGGACTTCCATTCTAATCACACATCACTGAATGGCAGTTAAAGTGGTTTCTATCATTTAGCCAACAGGTGTTTCAATGCTAATGCATTTGTCTTTACATTTGTTTTGGATGTTGCAGCTGTAGGATTACAATTACTTTTATTGATTTAGAAAATGCCCACTCTTTGTTCACTCCAGTTATCCTGCTTTAAATATATCTATGTTATCTTTCTATTTTGCGAGATTAAAATATTTCATTGCATTTTTTTTTTCTTCGGACACAGGTTTCTCCTGTGTCTGTAATATATTCTAAAGACAATAATGGATTCATTTTTGTCAATTTAAGTCATAGAAATCTTACAATGCTTAAACATTTGGGAATTATTTCTTCACAAAACAGCTGGGCAACTACACTTTTTTGATGGAATTTTATTTATATTTATAATATATAATATTTTCTTTATATAATATTTACTTAAAATCTATTAAAACGACTGTACAGCTGGAACAGATACAGAAAGTGAAATAACGTGTGTTGCTTCAGTACCTTAGGGTCATGGAGGAGATGCACTCTACAGAGATAAGTCTTCTAGATTAATGGAGGCGGAGAAAATGTATCTGTCTTCACAACTCCAAAAATAAAACAGAGTTGGAATTTGCTGCTGCAATACTTGGAAGAAGTTCACATGATTAATAGCAGAGCTGTGTGTTATTTAACTAAGACTAAGTCAGCATTGGGTCTTTGTTTCCTTAAGATGAACAAAACAACGTCACTTTTTGAGCAATGTTCTTTGAAAAGAGAGATAATAGTAAATGGGTTTAAGGACAGCACCTAAACAAAACAAAAACTCACACAAACTGTAAACCAAGGAGGTGGAGGGTCAATGATTTGGAATAGTTTTTTCTTAAAATGAGTTGGTCGTCTCAGATGACGAGAAGCTGTTTTTGAGGCAAATGTTACGAGTTATGCTTGAAAAAGAAAACTGACCCAGACACTGTGGAACTGGACTGTCATATGGTCCATTCACACTGGACTTGATTTATGCAGAAGGGTATTGACTTTCAATGTTAGGTCAATCTACGTGCGAGATCTGAGGTCTTGCAGCACGATTTGATCGTCAGGTTGACGTGGAACGTCAATCAATCAGGGACTCAGCTTTGGGCAGTTAACGTTTTCAGTAACTCGATCATGGGATAGAAATAAACATTTAATATGGCTGCTCAATGACAGGATTTTTGTCCTGAATTTTCCATCCATTCTTGTAACCGACTTGTAACAAAGGCAAGATACACCGTGGACAGGTTGCTGCCCTGTCTCAGAGCCCATGGAGCTGGAGCTATCAAGCCCGTTATGCTAGCCAGCCGCTCAGTGGACAGCTAGTGAGCTAGAAAGTGGCGCCACCCAGAGTTAGCGGAGTTGCCGCCTCAGCTGCTGGTCCCTGGGCAGTGGATCTAGCTATGATGGCCTGCTGATGGTTGGCTGTGCCATCATAGAGGGCGCAATTGTTCAAGCTCCATGTGCTATTGATGTTTTTATTTTCATTTAAATATAAAATAATGAAAAGAACCTCCTGCTTAATTTTTTTACCCCCTCTCTAGTTAATGCTAGAACTGGGCCACAGACAGACGGAAGTACCATTTATAACGGCCAAAACCAAAGCGCAGCTCCAACTGAAAGAGTGAAATACCCCGCACCGGGAGAGGCTTTGAATGATCTGGTGAACCCAGACACTATGTGCTTTCCAGCACCTCTGAAGAGCTCTCCAAAAAATATAAACCCTGCTCGATATCATCCATGTCTTCCATGATGTGGCAAGGAAGGAAGTCTAGAAAAACTTTGGTGGTTGCTCCACGGTCGAGGATTCAAGCCATCAAGCAGTAATTTTGACAGTGTGTCAAAAAAGGGCAGTAGACATGAAGGTTCCATTTCCTTGAGAGACACAACCATGCCCTTAATCAAACTCTCCCATGCACTGCTGCCTGATGTTTAGCTGGTTCAGTTGATTCCACTCTCTGATTGACACACCTGATTGAGATAGTTAGCAGCTAGCAGGAGGGCTACAAAATAAATATCAAATTGAAAGAATCAGAAAATTTGTCAAATAAGTTGCATTGGGTGAATAAATGTCTAGACACTAACTGGACTATTAACAGCATTAATGCATAGTAGCAGCTGCAATGTAAAGCTGAGGTGAAGTATTTTGGCTTTTTTTTATTACAGCTGATTACACTAGAGATCCTAAGAAGGCTGCAACATATTTGTAAAGTTGTTTAATTGAAAATGTGATTATTCAATCCTTAATCACTGTGTTGAATTGCCTTGAGGTTCAGGTGATATTCACAAACCCATACAAATGACCTGAATTCAGGTGGTCCAGTCACCTCCACTGCCATGCATACTGCTTCTACAAACACTTGGGAAGCCGCAGGCTGCTCTCGGAGAATTCCAGCAAACTCTTGGGATAAGAGGCACCTTTTTCACAAGTGAAATTTCCACACAACTAAATATTCCACAATCAACTGTCAGTGGTAATATGAGTGGAAGAGACTGCAAATGACAGCAACTCAGCCTCAAAGCGGTAAGTCATCTGAAGTGACAGAGCTAGTTGTTGGATGGTGAGGAACGTACCGAGCAGAAATCTACAATTTCCTGCAGAGTCAGTCACTACAGGGATTCCAGGCTTCACGTGACCTTCAGATTAGCTCAAGAACAGCGAAGAGGGCTTCATGGAATGGGTTTCCCTGTGTGGGGAGTTGCATCTAAGCCATTCAACATCAAGTGCTTTGGAATCAGTGATGCAAAGCACACCACCACTGCATTCTGGAGCAGTGGAGAGACGATCTTTTAAGCCACAAATCATGATTTTGCTCCTGACAATTTGATGGAGGAGTCTGGGTTTGGCATTTGCAAGTGACAGAGTACTCGTCTGACAAGTGTGAAGTTTGGTGACGGGAAAATTGAGTTAAGTAATAGTTTTTTTGGGGTCCTGACTCTTCAGGTCGAAAGACAACATTGAATACATCAACATGCCGATGGTCTTAACTTTATGGGTACAGTCCAGGAATGGCCTCCTCCTATCCAACGCATTCTCACTCCCAAGTCATCACATATTGACCCTTGGTTACGGATCCCTCCACGTCACTTTTTGATGCTTTTGGTGTCCTCAACTTGTCGTTTGTTGATGTGCTGGCTGTTTGTAAAATCAAGGGTCCACAACCCTCGGTACGCGGTACTGGTCCTCAGGACACAGCTGATTACCCTAACCCAGTACTGGTATCCTAACCTGGCATTGGACACGGTGCCATATGCATTATCATATACTGTATCAGACCCAATCCGGTACCAGGTGTGGTACCGGACTCGAACCAGGCCTGGATTCAAACCGGTACAGGGTTAGAGTACTGGTACTGGGTTAGGATGGCAGTCCGCTTTGCATCCCAGTACTTGACTGGTTCCGGTTCACGGCTCGGAGGATGTGATTTAATGGCAACAGTCAGCACGTCAAAAACGATGAGTTGTGGACACCCAAAACATCAAAAAGTGATGCAAAGAGGTCCTTAACCAAACGTCAATATGTGACAAGTTGATAGTGAGAATATGTTGTCCTATCACACCTCGACTGTGCAGCATGGAGGATCAAGGAAGTTTGGGGAGAAAAAACCTGACTGGACTGAGAAGAGTCCAGTATTTGGGGAATATTATGGGACCATCTTGCCCAATATCATTGTCTTACCTCATAATGACTATCATGAATCAAATTTAAATGACTGTAAACTTCGTAGAAGCTTCTAGAGGGTGAAGACAGACAAGTAAAGACTATTGTCAGTATTGAACATCTGCAGTCACATTCCCAACCAAGTCATAGTTTGGATTAATTGAAAATCTCTCCGTGTACATTACAGGCATTGACAATCTAAAGATGTCAGCTGTAAATTGCATGGATGATCTATGTCCCAATAACATGATGATGAAGTAAACACTGTTCTTCCTGTACACATCACTAAGAATTAAGACTAACATCCAATTAAATCAAACTTGGACAGAGCAGATGATTGCACAGAGGAGCAGTTAACATTGTAAGCATGAAATCATAATAATTTAGCGCAAAGCATGGGAATACGGTGGAAAAACTCATTAGCTCCTGAGGTTCCAGCTGTCCTTAAGCCGAATCAGAGAAAGCCTTATTAACAACTTGTATTGGGGACCTTCTTGTATTAAGTGTTAATTAAAGATGTGATCTAAAAATACATTTGTGTCACTTTTGCTTGGTGTTGCATGAGATACATATAAATGAAAAAAAACTATAAATAACTGGAAAGAGGCACAAATTATGCCATTAGACTCCTAGTGTGAGGATTGTCTACTCTAGTTGGGTTCTCTGGTGACATTTTAGATTGCTTTGAGATGTCTCCCTGTCAATCAGGTTCGTGTTCAAATGTGAAATGTCAAAGTGGAGCAAATCTCGTGGATCTTGCACCAGACTTTTTCTTTCACAGCTTTATTCCAATTTGTGAAAGACTTGATGTCATGTAATTCCAAACTAACACGAACAGCAATTATAAATTTATCCTCCTTGGTAAATTTTCAAATGGTTGGAACTTCAGGACATTAAAATTGACACCATCCATACGTCACCACCAAATCCGAGTCCCTGATTGGTCAAAGTTCGACCGGTTTAACTGTCAATGGGCATTTAATGGTAATGTGTTTTATACGTGGAGCCCGAAAATGGTCGTAGAAGGTTGCGTAGTTAATTGTCAATTTAAGAGTTTTGAACGAAAAGCCCAAATTCCACATTTACATAGACTTTTCATTGGGAGTGCCCGCTTGAATGTGCTTTTCCGAAGGCAGTGTGAATGTGGGTTTACAGTATTTATGCAAAGTAAAAAAAATGTTTTCAACCTCAGTTAAGTCCTGCTTTGGAGTTTTTTTCTCTCTCTAGATCTGTCCTAAATTCAGTTTAAGTATTGTAATAAGACCTCAACAATGTTTACCTAAAGAATCAACTCACTTGAGTTCAATCTGTCCCCCGAGAGATGCATATCACTGCTCGCAGGACAATTCAACATGCATTCACTGATCCATGTGTGCATTTCATAATCTAAGAAAGGTCATTGTCAGCCCGTTTGTCCTTCATGCTTCCTGCTCAAAGACTGCATTGAGGGAAATAGAGACTCAGACTGTAGCTGACCTATATAGTATTACACTGCAGAGGAAGAGGGCTTTCTGTATCCACTAATGGAGCACCTGATGCTTTTTGTGTCAAGACATGGTGTGAGAATTTAACTTAAAAAAATCAATTGTATGAGAAAAAAAGAAAAATAAGGAAATAAATGTATGTTTCTTCCAACAAAATGCAGACATGAAAGTAAGTTTTCTTAATCACTGCATGAAAAAGGAGTCATTCAATTTACTACTTCCAGAAATATCTACATCCAAATGTAATCGGATCTAAGTACAAAATCCTAAAGGTTGTGACTTGTCATTTTGGACAACACCCAATCAGTGGGAAAAAAAGTAAAGGAAAGTATTTGTTTCCATAATTGGTGACCAGAAATGAGTTGATGGATGCTACAATAACTCCATATTTCATCTTTTTAAGTACTATCATGTTAGAAGTTGTTTTATCTAATAAAAACTGGCTTTTAGAGACACTTAACCCTTGTATGAGGAACCTATAAGTGTAAACATCTTTTTAGGTAATCAGTTTTACTTGTCACAGCAGTTTTCCAGCTTCTCTTGGTGCCTAGAAGCCTTTATTGTGTTTTTATCACTGGAAGGTAAACTGTGTTAAGTCACCCATTAAAAATGACTCTCAGCATTGCAATTGTCTCCATCTCGGCTCAAACCAGTATCTCAGAAGGGCTATAGCTTCTCTATGACTTTGTAAAAACATTATTTTTCCTTACCCAAGAGGCTTTGCTTGTTTCGGTGTGCAGTGAGCAAGCTAAAGTGAGTGTTCCAGATAGCTCCAGGTCCGCCTGAAGCTCTTTGGATGCCCTGCTGATTCTTGCACAATTTCTATGAACCGTCATGCACTTTCCATGCAGGGTCTGATCTAAGTGTCAGAACCTGGAAGCAAACCTGGAGCTTACTGACAGTAAAAGCTTGTGATTGCATAATAAACTGCAAATTAGAACTTGTAGGGTTGCTAGTGATTGATTTGCGTCGTCTAAGTCTCAAAAGGCTTTTTTTTATTTCAGCAAAATAAATGTAATTCCCTTTTTTCCCATGGAAAATGTTTAACTGATGCTTAACATGTTAGTAAAAACAAAATATAAATAGTGTTTGCTTTTTATTTGCATTTATTTATTTGACTTGTAGAAGATCAAAAGCTACAAGAGCTTAGGATGGAAAATGCTTACCTCTGCACTCCGGCCCTCAAGGATGCAGAATATCGCCAGTCAGCATTTGGGGCTTTTGGCTGAGCAGGAAAAGAGGAAGAGAAGAAGAGAGGGAGATGGAGAAGAGAGAGAGAGAGAGAAATGAAAAAAATAAAGTGACAGAGAAAGAGAAGGGGGGGTGAGTGTGGTTTGATCTCATACTTTGCAGGGCCTGGCTGAGCCACGGTCTCATCAATTAATCATGATACACATCTCAGTTCAGGATGTGGTGGAAACACTGCAGCATTGCTTCATACTGCAGAAATACACACACAAGGATGGATTCATGTTGATATGCATGCAAATGTGTTCAAATGGGGGGGTCACTGAAAGCTTTAGTGGCAGCTGATCCCTCACTCAAAATCTGAAAAATGTGACATTTGTGGTCAGTAATTAAGTATCTGAAAAATGTGACATTTGTGGTCAGTAATTAAGTATTGGTTTGGCTGTAAACACTGTGGGGCAAACGTGTGTACAAGGAGGTCTCTGTGAAACTGGAGCAAATGAGTCTGGTGCTGATGAACCTCAGTTTTCCTGCTGACGTCTTTAAAATTCAACAAGCCACTACAGATGTATTACGGATGTCACAATTCTTGGTTTAGAACCGAATCGTATGTTACGCAATTGAACCAAATTGTGAGGTAAGTCAATCGTTGCATCCCTACCAGTATTATTATGTTTAAATTTCTTTATTTATAAGTTTATTTCACATGGGCATTGTACATTGTAAAACGCATCACTGCAAATCCACCAGATATAACCAAATGGCTAATTTTGTTCTGTTGTCACTGGAAAATTATGTTGAAAGTAGAGCTGGGTGGATACAATCGATCTGAATCGATCTACGCTTAATAGATCAATAATAGATCCAAAAAAGTAGAGATCGATCTAATGTATAAAGCTAAAGTCTGCTAGCTTGATGCTAATGTATAATGGGATTTCCCATAGGACGGCTAATGCTAATGCTTGGTTGACCTAAACATACATTGTTGACTAAATGAACATCTTTATAAACTCACAGGCACGAATTTTCCAAACTCTTTAAAGAAAATGTTTTTTTAAAGTAATCATTTGTGCTCTAAAACACATTTTTTTGCTCATACTTTTTTCTTCTTCTGGAATAAGGTGTAATGCTATAGTGCGATCGCCACCTAGTGGCCAAAGTGAAATGCAATTAAATCAAATTAAATTGAGTGGATTGAAAAAAAAAAATGGAATCAAATCGATCCAGGGTCTGATGAATTGAATCAAATCTAGAAATTATTGGCAATACCCAGCCCTAGTTGAAAGTGTCAAACAATTGCTGTGCTAATTTTAAGAAAGATTTGTTATTTATTGTTTTATTACAATTAAACTAGGTTAGTATGAGCCAAATTAAAGGATTTTCATCATTGTTACTTGTTCAATAGTAAATTCAAAAAGGTTATTTTTCTGATTTTTTTTTTTTTTTTTGGCTTTTTTGTTGTTGTCTGAAAGGAATCTGGCAACAGACACGATGGTGCCTGACATCATCTGTCTTTTATTAAGGCTTAAAAATTGTAAAAAGCATGACTGTTAGGACTTCCAGTTAAAACAAAGTTGTTTTCTAACAATATGGGGGGATTTCAGGCTCTGGGCAAGGATTTTCAATTCTGGCCAGTGATGTCTGCAACCAGGTCCTCTTGTGTTGTCAAACAAAACCCAAAAAATGAGGTTTGAACAGAATTGTATGGGTAAGTGAATTGTTGCATCCCTTGTAATTGTCCTTGAAGGCTTGCTTGGAAAGCTTTATCTAGACCTTCACGATAATGTTGTGATTTCTCCAAGTAGTTTCGATGAGTTATTAGGTGTTCGGTCCTTCCAGGATTCCCAATCATTTGCCTTTGACAGAAGCAAATTTGGTTCATGAGGATGTTTTAATGTTCAAAGAACCTCTGAACCTCATCAAGGAGAAAAGCCACCCTTTTAATGAGCTACTCTTTCATGGGCATTAAACATGCCCGAGTCGCTCATAATTACTTTCCTCATGAGCAGATGTCCGTGCGCAGCATGAACTGATTGCCAATTGTGAACAATTTTTAACATTGCAGCTAATGTTAATAATCTGCCTGCGACATGTGGGTTGCAGTCATGGACCTAAAAGTAGAACAAGGGAAAGGAGAACAAATAAACCAAGAGAAAAAAAAAAGATCTGCAAGGGAAGCAGCAAGTGTCCCAGAAACAGATGGCGTGTTTGTGCTTTCCGCTGTTACACCAAACCAAACCCTTGAGATTTGGTTTGGTGGGAGATCTAATGTGCAAGGTTGAGAGGGAGGTTAATCTAATTTCTACTGCCACACAGCTACATGCATCTTGATTTAGGCTTTTTGTTAAACACATGAATAGAATAATTACTTCTGACACAAATCTAATATCATAGATGAAATTTCATATTACTTATGTAAACAAGAACATTTTCTTAATCTTTCTTGCCTTTTAAAAGATAGTTTTAAAAGGTCTTACATATGGTTTAATTTTAGTTGTGCTACGACTATCAAATATCACATATCGCCAAACTTCACTGTGCAACAATCTAAATTTGGCACCTGACTGCGGAGATTTTGAGAAAAAGTTAAAATTTTACAGCAACTAGCCAATTTTAATCTAAAATCTGGCATTGGTCAGTGGCCGCACGGGCAAATTTGGGAGTCACGTGGTCGCAGTCCAGTGACAGGCAAGGGACAAGAAGGCAGCAGCGCAATCACTGACTGCTAGGGTGCGGGGGGTGGGGTGGGGGGGGGGTCTTCAAGGTCCCCAAAATCATCTTACAATCATCCAATTTCATACGGCCACCTCCCTTCCCCTGTGCTGCAGTCTCACTGCCACCGCCCGATGGTTTGAAATCGGACAGTAGCAGCACAGGCACTCGACGGGGGCTGTTGACATGGAGCAGGGGGGCCCGCCATGATTAGACATCAATCTGAAGGGTCTGCATTCAGTGAAGACTCCTGCTGTAGTTTGACCTTTGTTTTCTTGAGTGCTGGGGCTTTTCCCTGGTTAGGTTTCTTGGGAAGCATGTTGTCTAAAAAAATGTAAATTCACAAGATTGTAACTTGTGCTCAACATCTGTGTCGCTAAGGACCAGTGGTGCAGAATTGCCCACTTTTTATATACCTATGGGCTACTAGGTGGCTGGCGGGGGTACGGAGACATTTAAACATCATCTAATCAGAGATCCAGCTGCCACCGCTGTTACCAGATTTTGTAATGGTGTTATCCTGACTGACGGCTGACAGCCGCCGACTACATTTATGACCACCAGCAACAATTTCCAAAAAATCGTGCATCGACATGAAATCTATATCACTGATGTTGAAGCAATTTTAAAAGTTACAAGGCGCTCTGTCAAAACTTTCTTTTTACAAGTTGCAAGCAAGTTTGGGTGTTTTTGTGATCACGCAACTGCAACTAACATAGAGGTGTTGGAATGTGTTTTTTTAAGTTTGCTAACAAAGTTGAGAATTAGCGTAGTCACAGTATTTCTTGTTTCAGCAGTATCAGTTTTCATGTTACAAACAAGGTTAGGAGTGAAAGTTTTTATGAATACACTAACGTGGCTAATGTGTCTAATGTGATAATACAGTTTATGAAGTGTTCTAAAATTCTCAGTACTAACAGGAATAAATAGGTAAAATATAAATTTAGCAGATAATTCAAACCTTTGATGAGCTGCAGCAGAGTAGAAGGGATTATATCAAAATAATGAAATGATTAGAAATTCAAGCACAGCAGGGGAAATTGGATGAAACCTTTGTCACTCCGAACATAAGCAACAAATGTGTTAAGAACTCAAACAGCAAACACTGTAAGCATAGTTCTCAGATCCTTTTGGAACTTTAATCAAATATAACAACTATATGTATCTGCCCTATTTTGCTCTAATCTGCAGACATCCACAAACAGGTTTGACCCACTCCTGGGATGAGCTGGTAACAGAGTGGTAGATATGATGAGAGCCTTAACATGAAACACAAATTTTAGGATGGGCAGTTATGAAACAGGTTCAGTGAAAGAAAATCACTACAAATGACTCTAATGGAGTGTGAGTGCTGAGCTGGGCTGGGTTACATGCCATGCAAGTGGAACGAGAATGAAGACAGTGAAAACCAATGTTTATGATCCCAGCCTGA
>NC_050525.1:9496669-9546275 GCF_002922805.2 Oryzias melastigma
AGTACTGGTTTTAGCTTCAGCTTGATTATTATTTTTGTGAACTTGCATGGAGATTTTAACCAAGATTACTGACCATGAGGATTCATGGCCTGTTGTGTGGACAAAGATAAGTATAAAAAAATAAATGACCCACCTCTGGGCAGATTTGCAACGAGGCATCAGGCATGCTCAGTCTTCGCACAAATCCACTTCCACTGGTGAAGAAGCGGTCAGCTCCACTTCCCCAGGTGCCACTGATGGGTCGTCCAGTGTTGTAGAACATGAATGTGTCGCTGCCAGAGGTTGCTGTCAGGCAGGTCTTGTAGCAGTATGTCTTGGTCAGGGAGCCATTTCCACGCACTTCAATGTAATGAGGCTCCACTTTGAGGTCTCTCCGAAGAACCACATTGTTATTAGGCTGTCCTGGGGCTCCACCGCTGGCTCCCGCACTGATACTGACACTCCCACCATCTGGAGGAGGTTTCTGTGACACACAGCAAGGGGAGCAGGAGCCGGGCTGGGTGCAGTAGGCGTGACAACGGACGATGGCCAGCACCACCACAGTGACCAGGAAAACAAATGTTGTGGCACTCAGAGCCACAATCAAATAAAGAGTCACATTGGAGAAAAGCAGCGTGCTGGTAGGACGGGCGACCTTCTTGGGGTCGGAAACCACCTTTGGGGGAACCTCCATGACCGCCACATTGATGGTCGCTGTGGAGGAAAGAGGAGGCTGGCCATGGTCCTTCACAAGAACAGTCAGAGAGAAGGAAGTGGAGTTGTCCTCCATGATCCTCCGAGTGGTCCTGATTTCCCCGGTGTGTTCATGTACTTTAAACAAGTCCAGGTCAGTGGCTGTTTCCAGAACATACACTAGCCAGGCATTTGGACCGGCATCTGCATCATATGCCACCACTTTGGTCACCAAGACACCAGGGTCAGCGTTCTTCTGAACTGTCTCCAGGGAGCGTGTCCCATTGCCAGGAGGATTAACTATCAGCGGAGCATGGTCATTCTGATCCATTATGTAAATGTAGATGGTGGCGACTCGGCTGAGTGGAGGAATGCCCCCATCCTGGGCTTTGACCTGGAAATGAAACTCTCTCAGTGATTCATAGTCAAAGGCTCGCAGGGCATACGCCTCTCCTGTATCGGCCTTCACAGACACATATGAGGTGACAGGAATGCCGTGGTTGTTGTCATTGAGCACTGTGTAGGTGATGCGTGCATTCTCTTTTATGTCTGCATCTTGAGCTTTCACAGTACACAGCGGTGCTCCAGGAGCATTGTTCTCACCCACATACACTGTATATGAGGTCTGTTCAAAGCGAGGTGGGTTGTCATTTACATCAGCCACATCC
The DNA here is from genome assembly GCF_002922805.2 of Oryzias melastigma. NCBI lineage: Eukaryota > Metazoa > Chordata > Actinopteri > Beloniformes > Adrianichthyidae > Oryzias > Oryzias melastigma. The sequence goes on from NC_050525.1 coordinate 9,498,010, forward strand.
ACCTGTATGGTCTTTTGGGAAGATAGGGGAGGGTGTCCTCCATCTGTGGCACTCAGAGTGACATTGTAGGCATCAATGGTCTCGCGGTCCAGGAACGCTGAGGTAACGAGGGTGTAGTAATTTCTGAAAGATTTGATCTTGAACGGAAGGCCAGCTGGGATCTCTAAGCTCACCTGCTTGTTGGCCCCAGAGTCTCGATCTGTGACGCTAATGAGAGCAACGACTGTGTCTGCCCGGGCATCCTCTCTTACTGGGCTCGACAGAGAGGACAGCACTATCTGAGGGACATTGTCATTGACATCCACCACCTCTACAACCACCTTGCAGTGTGCTGCCACAGCCCCTGGGCCCTTATCCATTGCCTGGATATACATCTCATAGGAGTTGGTCTCTTCATAGTCAACATTGCTCCTCACTCTTATTTCACCTGTGTTGGTGTCCATGCTGAACATCTGGCGGACTCTTTCTGGAGTGTAGCTGCTAAAAGAGTAGTAAACCTCTCCGTTTGTGCCCTCATCCAAGTCGGTTGCGTTGAGTCTAATCACCAGGGTTTCTTTGGGTGAGTTTTCCAGCAGTTTCACTTTGTACACAGAGTTGTCAAACACTGGAACATTATCATTTGAGTCCAGCACTCGCACATTGATTCTAGCCGTCCCTGTTTTCTCCGGGGTTCCACCATCCACAGCACTTAAAATTAACTGGTGATAAGGCGTCTGCTCACGATCAAGGGGCTTTTTGAGCACAAGCTCAATGTGCTTTGTGTTGAGGGCTGGCTTGTTAGACACCAGAGCAAAATGGTCGTTTGTGCTGAGCTGATAGATGCGGACTGAATTGGAGCCAACATCTGGATCTTGAGCGTTCTCAATGGCATAGCGAGACCCTGGTAGAGCCGACTCTGTAATTTCCAGTTGATACTCATCTCTGGGGAACTGCGGTTCATTGTCATTCGCATCCACAACCTCCACCTCAATATGGTGCACCTCAGTGGGGTTTTGAAGCTGCACCTCCAGATTCATAAGACAGATGTTGGACTGATCACACAACGCCTCTCTGTCAATCCTTTCACTGACCAGTAATTTCCCATTTTTGGAATTGACAACCACATAGCCTTTGCCGTTATTGGAGGTTACCTTGATTCTTCGAGTGGAGAGCTTTCGCATATCCAGCCCCAGATCATGCGCCACATCACCAACCACTGCCCCGTTTTCTAGTTCTTCTGTAATCGAATATCGCAACTGTCCAAAGGAAAGGCCACAAAATAAGAAAAACAGCAGGAAATAAAAAGGCACGTTACTCCCTATCCAGTTGCATATCCCCGCCACAGCCATTGCAAGCTCACTGGATCCGCAGACGGATTAAATGCAGCCTTCCGCCTTTTTAGCTTGCAGTATCTCGCATCCCAGCACCTCATTAAGGTGGGCTAATTGGTCTCCCAAACGAAACAGAAGCGGCTCATCCATTCCGTTACTCGACTGTGGCAGATCCTCCTCAGCGCTCCCATATTTCCTTTGTCCGTGATGCGCTTTTTTTTTTTTTCCTTTTGGACTCCAATGCGCGCTGCTGACGGGTGTGTTTCCTTCTCGCTGGAGCTGTCAGATGGTCAAGGTAGTGGAAATGCGTCTGTGCAAAATCGAAGCAAGACGGCCCCTTTCAAAATAAAATGTATTTTTTTTACATGTTTTAAATTAAGACTAAATAAAAAGCAAGTGAGGGTTTTGATTAAAAATAATCAATTTATGATATGTAACCCCACTCTAAAAGCATTTATTTATTTACTAACATATTTTTAAAAATATTTATTGAATCAATTTCCTGCGACAGACTGGCGACCTGTCCAGGGTGAACCCCGCCTTCGCCCATCAGTGGCCGGGATAGGCTCCGGCACCCCCGCAACCCCGAAAGGGAAGAAGCGGTCAAGAAAATGGATGGATATTGAATCAATTTCTTAGTTTATTCATATATATATATATATATATATATATATATACATATATATATTACAGCAAAAAGCTACTAATGTTGGGGGTTAAATTATTTTATATAATTTTTTTTTGTCTGTCTTGTCTCTCTTTTTTTTTTTTTTTTTTTGCAGTGTATGCCTGGGTTTTTACAATATGAAGAGCAATAACCTGCTGAAAAACAATTTTAAACTAAATTATATACCATCCATCCATCCATCTTCTTGTCCGCTTCTTCCCTTTCGGGGTCGCGGGGGTGCCGGAGCCTATCCCGGCTACTGATGGGCGAAGGCGGTGAATTATACCAGATTTTTAAAAATATATTTTTCTGAATTTGAACACAAATAATGTCATTTTTTGTTAATTAAATCAATCTAGAAAAAATGTGAACCCGTTTAACACCTGAGTAGGGTTTGAAACAACCTTACTCGAATTATTTTTTTTTATTTGTTTCTATTAAACATGCAATATTTTCGTTATTATTTTTAAGTTTGATGAAACATTTCTTAAGTAAAAAAACAGTATTTATAATAGAAGAAAAAAATAATGACAATAATAATAGGCCTAATAATAATTAAGACTAAAAAAATAACAGGGTTCTTTTTGAGTCTTATTTTGAAACGAAAACCGGAAGTGAGACTACTAAACATTGCGTTGACAGTAAGGAGCAGCATCCCGCGGTGGTGCAACTCCCCTCCTCCCTCCACACCCTTCTCTCATCCCTTCATTTCGATGTTGGTGTCGGGTTTGGACGCTCACAGACTATCAACACACTCAGAAAAAAGAGAAAAAGAACAAGAAAACGCAAACAGCATGCGTCCTCATGTAACCCACGCACGTGCGCTCAGTGTTAGAAAGCTCATTCCTCGAACAGAATAAACCTGCTGCCTGTGACTGAAAAAAAAAATCCTCACATAGGCTACATATTTCACACGATATAACTACTCTCCCAAAAGATGCTGATGAAAAAACGCTCTTTTTTACATAGTCGAAGGGGGGAAACGTGGTTGCAGACAGACACATGGTCGCGGACGGGATTGTGTCTGTCGTCCTTTGTCTGCGCTCCAGTCGCACGGATGCTTCATTTGCCGGTAGCTATTCTGCGGCGCAGCCCATGCGTGGCGCGGCGTGCGTTCCCGGGCAGCGCGCAGACAGCATCGCCCCTGACAATCGCAACCTTCTCTGCACAGAGGAAGACTGTCAGTGGTGGACCTCCGACTGTCAGGTCACATCACCGTTTTGGAGATTCTCCATGGTGGACCCCCACAAAGACACGCAGGAAGCCTAATTCCATCTCATGTAGCCCGAATGGAAACATCATGGAGATGATGCGAGATCAGGAATGTGCCAGTCAGGCTGATGGAGGAAAAATAAGGAAGGAATGAAGCTGTTTGTCCTTATAATCATTATTAAACTATTATTATTATGAATGGTCAGCACTCTTAAAACCCAATGCTTGGATGTTGGGATATATTTTGTGGTTAGTTTTTGGACCAATACTAAGTTTTAGCAGGGTATAGTAGTTTCTTTTCAACCCAGAAAGCTAAAAGTTCTTTTTTCCCCCGAGTTAAAATGACCCGCAACAAAAATTAGTCCCTCTTTAAGCTTGGAGTTGGGTAACAAGTAATCTATATTATTTTGATCCAGGTTTTTTAGTTTTTCGGCCTATTTCTGTGTTTGTTGGGAAAAAAGCAGATTTTGATTTGTTTTTATTTTTATTAAAATCTTATTAAGCTTTATCAACATAAACAGAACACAAAACAGAAAACGAAGACGCAATATAGATGAAATGAGTCAGTTCAAATGATGCAGCATTATAGATTTAATAAACTTAAAAATAATAGGCACTTAGTTCAGATGAGTCCAATTTAAATGAATCAAAGTGAACCTTTATGTAAAAAGGCATAGACCAACAATATATTAAGAAAAGGTCAAATTATGAGTAGAAGAAGGAAAAAAAATCATTTAACAATAAAGTTAGTTTCAGTAAATGGGTTAAAAAATTGTTTTAGACGTTTTTGATTTGCTTTTAGATTTTATTTCTTGTCAGTTTGGACGTCTTTAGCAGTTGTGAAGATGTAAACTCAAAGGGAAAATTATGTTAAAAAAGTAACATTTAGAAACAACAACAAAGAACATATATAATTCACCAGTTTACACTCTTAAAGCACCTAGGTTATTTTGGGTTACTTTTTTGTGTGGTTTAATTTTAACCCAATTTATGTTTTTTTTCCCCCTGATTTTTCTTTAAATAAGCCAGAAAAAGACTGTCCCTTTTCTAACCTTGGACTTGGGTTAAAATCAACCCAACTTGGGTTATTTTCTTTATCTAACTTGTTGATATTACTGACGTATAAAATTTCCCATATCTAAAAAAGTGGATATTAAATGTATCTTTAACAAAAAAAAATCTGCCATTAATGGGCCTTAGAAATCCAACCACTAAGTCGATCAGATGATTTGGACGGCCTCTGCTGTCAGTGATCTAATAGGTCAAAGCTGTAACTGCTAGAGCTGGGGGGATCGATCCCAGATATTGATAGTATTGATCTGAAGTTGGTATTGATATGGTATCGATATCGATCTGCAGATATCGATATTTCCACTCTTGCTTGGAACTTTTCAGTTTCTACAAAAAGGACCCAGATTTTCATGAACTATTTTCCATTGAATTGACCCGTCTTTCAAGATGGTCTTGGTTTGTTCCAATCGAACTGAGGTCCGGTTCTCTCTGAGTTTCCCTAGTCTGAATACGGTCAATGCTCGGAGTGTAACAACTGGACCAAATAGCCACCATAGCAGGGCATTCTGGGATGTAGACAGAGTGGTAATGAGACACAGAAACTCTCTAAATTTTGGTAAAATGAATACAGGTCCATCAAAACAACAGTTAACCTGATACACATTGCATCTCATATAGACTATTTTTATGTTTATCAAGTAATTAAAAAAAGAGAAATTTACAAACAATTGAGATTTTCAGGTTCGTCTCACATCCACCACATTTATGAAAAATATCAATGTTGGTACCAATTCCGATGATATTGACCAGTATCGGATCTGTATTGGATCGATACCCAAAGGCTCAGCATTGCCCAGCCATAGTAACTGCCCCCATGAATGAGACCATGGTCACCATGAATCCTCCTTTTCTCATAAAACCAGCACAATTCCAAAAGGACTTTGAAAGAAAAAACTAGAGAAAAACATGATTAAGTGAATAGAATTTAACAGAAAAATCCCAACATTTTCTCCAATTAAGAGGCTGGAAGAGATAAATTAGCTATGGATCTCACAAACTTATATGAATTTGGCTCCCTTTATCTTTATAAAAGTTCATATTTAGTTCATAAACACACTTTTGGATAAAGCTTGAACCCACCATTGCATACTGATCATGTATTTGATAGCAGAAAAGAGTCGATTGTTCACTTCCACAGTTGAACAAACCATTTTCACATTTGTCCCAGTAAGATGTGTTTCCATAGAAACTGCAACTCCTTGACTGTGTGGGCTGTGATCCACCTTCTAAATCGGATGTTGTGTCCCACACAAAAACCATGCTATTTCTGTGCTGACGTAATGAAAGGTCTGTGTGATCCATGCTGAGAAAGGAAACACCGCGTTAATCCTCTGCAGCTCAAATTCATTGAAACGGTCCAAAACGATGAAGCATCAGGACGGAACTGCGGCACTGAGCGAGTTTCTTACCATAAATGTAATATTTGGGCTGCAAAGAATACATAAGCAGACAGAGATGGGTTATCCATCGGTAGAAACGCTGACACAAACGAGTACAGCAGCGACCCTGCAGCGAGGGCAGCCATGCACGTAAGTAACCTGCCAGAGGCTGGTTACTTAAATCTCCCTTCACTTCATTTTGTTTTCCATCAGAATGGCCTTCCTGTACTCATCTAGTGTTTTATTCACTCGCTGTTTTTCTTCATCGAATCAATAATGGACGCAGCATTTCTTTCTATTTGCCTCAACAACCTACTTGATGAATCTAAATACAATAAGACAGATGTTTGTGGGGAAAGTGTCAAAGTTTTCATGGCGTTTATCACTGAGATAGAAATGTATTTGTCTCCTTGTCTGCATCCTCTGCCCATCTCTAATGCAGAGTGACAACCTGCTCATATCAATTTCTGCAGAACTGCAGTAACTGCTTTGTCTTTTCACACAGCCCCACTGCCGAATCAAACAAATGATGCATCAGTTTTCTTCCCTCCGACTGGAGCTGGAGCCGCACATCCCTCCCCAGTCGCTGGAGACTCCCCCAGATTATCCTTTCAGCTGTTGTGCAAACCAAAGCTCTAGGTGATGAGACTCATGACCCCATTGTGCATGAGCTCCAGCCAGAGCATCGCACAAGTGGGTCAAGCACTGACAGTGGCGCTGACACTTTGACTGATGACGCTGCAGTTCTGAAAGCATCACTCCAGCTACATGTGTGGCAAAAAAAAAAATGTGATGTGGATTTGTTACTTAAGAGGACAAATCTGTTGGTTCCTAATGATCTAAATGAATCAAAATACTTGAAACTATAAAAAAAAGCTTCAAAGAAATTCTGGAGACACAAGTTAAAGACGATAGTGTTTAAAGTCCCTCTTTGATCATCTTTTGGTCATCGTTAATTGCAATTTTAATTTAAAAAACTGTCATTTTCTAGGGTATAGAGTGGCAGGAGTTCATTAGAAATGTGGCTTTGAGTTGCTGAGAGCTCTCTGTTTACATGTTCTCCTGCTAGCTTGCATCTCCTCAGATCTTCAAGCTAGCATTACCGGTGCAACAAAAATGGTGTAGCCATCCAGCCGTTCAGTTTTGATCCAGATTCCAGCTCTAACAAGAAAAACAAAGACAAAGACGGATATGTTTGGCTGCACCAACATGTGACCCGCCCATTGTAGCTTCTATGTCACACCCACACAGTTTTTCAAACAAGATTTTTTCATCTGCTCCTGATTCACAATGATTTGAATAAAGAAATACCCCAAAATGCAGTTTTAATCTTGTTTATTTATTTTATAAATGTCACACGGACATTTCTAAAACCACCAAAAAGGCATTTTTCATCAGATTGGGTCTTTAAATCACTCGGAACATCAGAGTACTGGGCTCACTTTTATTGTTAAAAATCATCTTAAAAACTGTTTTTAACCACCCTACATTTAATCAGACCACTATAAACATCTGCATTATCTTTGAGTTTTTTAATGTTCTTTTTAAATATTTTCTTTAATCGTGTCAATTTACATTTTTACAAAGTTACCGTTAACTTCTCTGACTCATTTGTGTTTACATTTCATTTCACTGTCACTGTGTGTCTTTGTATTTGCACCTTTTTAAAATGCTATGTGTCTTTTTGTGCTTTTTTATGCTTGCATTGAACTTTATTTCTAATTTTACGTGTTTTAGGGAGACAATCCTAACATCAACCCAGGATGAAAAATAGCTTTGTAGCTAACTCTGGTGAATTAGCAGCAATGTCTTTTGCAAATGCCTTTCAATCCAGCCAAATAATAAACACTTAGATGTCTAAAAAATGCACATTCTGCATTAAAAACACTTCATGAATCAATATGCTACAATCTACTGGTCAGCTCTGTGCAAGTATTGAAGCATATTTCACTGTGAGGAGGACAGACTGTGTAATTATTTATGATGAATCCCAAAGATCTGAAAGTAATGCAGCTTTGCACGAAGATAATATCCATAAAGGGGTTAGTGGATCCCATCCTAACCGCATTTTATCGTGTACTTGTTTCTGTGGTAGGAGAGAGGAGGGTGTTTTTGGGTCCTCCTTCTGTGAACAGTCAAGGCTGTGTAAGGACAATAAAACGAACACTCCAATTCGGTTCATGTTTCTGAAATGTGACATTTGTGCTGATTTATTATTAGACTGCTGTTCTTTTGAATTTTCTACTTAAATTGTTTTGTGTGTGGAGGCTATCTTCTAAAGCAGATTAAAAAAAAAAAAAACACCTTTAAAGGAGCAGGAGCGTTCTCCTGGTTAGCCAGAGTTCAGCACCGCTTTCAGCACCATGGACAGCACCCACTCTGAGAAACGTGGCTGCAGGGAGGGAATCTGATGGCAGGACTGCATAACACATAGGAATGTCGCCACAGGTGAACTTCTACTTTCCATTGGCCTACTTTAGCTTTTCTTAAGTAACTTTAAGACTGAAAGGCCTTTCAAAGTGAATTTTTTATCTGTGCGGACTTTGAAAAGGAGTTCTCAGACCTCACATCCTCAAACAACATCCAAATTTAACATTTAAATCTTTACAATTTTATAAATTGTAGTTTTTCACTTAAATGTGTGGATGTTTTTCCAAAGTTAAAAGACTAAACTGGACACACTGCAATTAAATCTGTTAATTTTGAACAATTTTACCCTTTCTGTTATTTAGTGTGGGACCACAAACTCAAATCTCTGTGTGGCCACAGCAGAACACACAGCACTGCAGTTTAGCTAAAAGCTCCTGCTAATCCTGACAAAGAGATTATTTGTCAGCTTTTGCATTTCCAACTCCATTTCTGTTTTTTTATTCAATATTCAATTTCCAAGAACCAGCACAGTGGTTTATGAAGGGAATCTGGGTCAAAATATGAGGGAATTTCAGAGCGCGCGAGGGGCGCTGGAGGTGACGGGGGATGCGTGTGAATAAAAGGCGCAGTCAAAAGAGCTCCCATTTCCCGCTTTTATCACAGACACAGAGGGGGACGGATTAAAAAGCTTTATTCAAACTAGCATGATCAGGCAGTACATTTAAGCCAAATAAGCAACATCAAAATCTGTCAATTAACTAGACTTGAAAATAAAGCCAGACCGTTCCCAGCCGCACTTTGATGTGGTGAGTGGAAGTGCAGAACACTTTGATGAAACTCTCAAAGCATGCTGTACAGTCTGGCAGAGTATTTGTGAAAAAAAAAAAAACTGCAGACACAAATGAGAAACAACTCACTTTGACTAAACGGAAAAGCAGCACCTCCTGTGCCACTCCCATCACAGTGAATACAGAAGATATCAAAAAGGTCTACCGTATAAAAACACAAAGTAGAAAGAGGTTTCGATTTACAATGAATGCCTCTCCTGGTTTATTTTAGCCGAGCGCAATCTGTTCCGACTCCAAAAAAAGGCCCCTCGCAATACGCAGTTCTAGAAACCACATTGTCGGGGGAGGAACGTTCGCTATGCTAAAGGAAACGCCGTTATTTCAGTTGTCAACAGTCATCTTTTGCAATGCAGAAGGCACGCAAGGAGCTCATCGAATGTGCAATCTAGGAAACCTGAAAACACTGTTGGAATCTGTTTGTTCTGGCAGGGACTGCACACGCCGTGTGTACCTCACAGCAAGATATCCCTCCTCACCTTACATCTTCAGTCTAACAGAAAGCTATTTAAGGTGGAAAGCCTAGACAGAAGAAAGGGGAGGTTAGATTTCACTGACTCAGAGTGCAGGATGCAATACTTCGCACACAGTGACTTCAAAGTGCTGTCATTTGCTTAATAAATATTTTACACTGTATGCAGAGTCAGCATTAGAGTACTGTAATTAACACTGTTGTTCGTTCTCCTCATAATCCGGTCTCTCAGCTTCCTGTCGTTCACTTTTATCATTAAGCACCCTAATAGGAGCTTTGAATAAGCCCCCTTGTCTCCGAGTAATTAAAGTCCTGGTTTGGAAAGCGGTCACTTTCTTCCAGGTCAAGACTCCTGTTCCATTCTGTTTTAAAGTTACGTACACCCTCAAAATAACGTCATACGCACCACAACACAAATACGCAACACAAAATGCCCTTAAAGAAGCTCACAAAAGCAGCAATTAAAGTCAATACATAAAATATAGATATATAAAACAGTAATATTTATAAAACCACGTATTGCCTGAACCTTATAACAGTTGTGCTTGTAACTTTACAACACCTCGACAGAGATAGACGTTTGTTAGAATTATTATTATATTATTTTAAAGAAATAAAGAGCTATGAACTCATTAAAGACCCACTACAATCAAAATCATGTTTTAACATCTTCTTGTTGCACTTTTCTCATAAAGAAGGACATATATAAAAGGAATTACGATTAAAACTGCTTTCTGAGTGTTTCTTTATTCAGATTGTCCTGAATAAAACTGCATAATCATAAGTTAAAAACCACTGGAAATGATAGTAAACATATAGTTTTTGTGGGACTTTACACTGTAAAAAATAAAATGTCTGATCAATTAAGAAAAGCTCTGTACAAATATTAGTATTTATCTAATTCAATGTTTGAGCTGTGTAAACCATCAACCCAAAAAACTGAAATTTTCTTAATTGATCCAATGATTCGCTTTTTTATGGTGTAAATAAAACTAAGCTAAAGAGATTTTACGTTTATATATATATTGTCAAAAAACTCAGCATAAATTTGTAATATTTAATTTTCTTTTCCAAACTAGCAACACCATATTCAGGTATTGTGATTTTTTTGTTTTAAATTCATCCTTTTTTATGTATTATTTTCATTTTTAGATCAGTAATCATCTTTTGCGGCTGTTTTCGCCTCCCTTTACAGTGGCTAACCCTGAAAGAATTGGGCAAAGATTTTACTCAAATTATACATATTAGATGATTACAATAACAAATATCCTCCTTAATAACATGCTAAAGTAAATGTGGCTATTTACTTAATTGGGTCAAACATGCAGTTATATTTTAGATTGAAAAAAAAAATAATTTTTTGGGTTGAATTTGTCTAATACTGAGTTTCTCTGACAGAATATGTAAACTTCAAGCACAACTGTTCCCTTCTGTTAACTGGCAACGATAAATACATTTGATTTTCTTTTATCAAGATTATTTTTTTTTCAATTATATCTAAAACTTGCACCTGATTTATTTTTTTGAATGAATAAAGATTTTACTAGCTTTTAGAGAAAAGATGAAAATAGCTTATAGTAAGTAAGAGTTTCTTAACAGAAAGAGCAGAATTGCTGTTTGATGCTGACCTAATAGTGTATTTCATTATGTCGGAGTGACTTCAACTCTTGCCACCTTTGTAAGTGTGTGACACATGCCTCCCTCTCCCATCCATACGAGCAGAGAGTCCGCAAATGTAAACCAGATTTGATTTGACGCTGTTGAATTAAATCCTATAGTGCAACTCATGTCTATTACGCTGAGATATGGATCGCACTTGTGTCCATTAAACTCGTTTTGCCTCTCTGTCCTCATCTACAGATCTACATTTTCTATGATGTGAAAAAAAAACAATAAAAAAAAGATTTTTTTTGTTTGCATTTAGCAGTTATCTTTCATTCTTTTTTGTCAAAACATTCAGAACTGGTTGAGCACAAAATAATACAAACTGAATCACTATTGGTTATTGTCAGGAAGTGCTCCTGATAATAATTAGAACACCAAGTGCAGGGTTTGAATCATTGACTGTATAAGAGAATTGGACTGAGTGAGTTTGACATCATCACCCACAGAAAACAGCTTATTTTCGGTTTCAACGAAACAAAGTCCATTCAGATACCATTTTTTGTGATCCGGCGCCGTTATTTGTTACCAGAGGACTTCAGTAAGCAGTTATTGGTCGATGTTTCTATGACAACTCGCCAATCAGGAGTGAGGTTTTTAGTAGACCACACCCCTTCCACTGAAAGCAGGCTCGGTAGAATCTGTCAAACGTTTTGAACATTTGAGACATCTGATTGACCACTCAATTACTTGAATAACTGGAACTATAGAAAAAAAAAATTAAAAAAAAAACAGGATTAGCAAGAACATGTTTAAAAAAAAAACTAGCAGAACAAGATTCTGACTTAATGACAGAGTAAAAAGCTATTTATTTCTCAATAGAAGCCTATGGGATTTTGGCTTCTTGGAGCCAGCAGATACTTTATTTTTAGAACTCTAAAAAGTCACTCGGTCCAGTTTTCTTATACAGTCAACGGTTTGAATCCAGAACAAAACTAGCTACAGTTCAGGATTTTTTCACGATCGATGGAAGAAGCAAGGTTACCCTGATTCACATAGTTGTTCATAGGCGTGTTTTCGTATAAAAAAAGATGAAGGTAGCACAATGGCAGCATAAGCACAAAGTGAAAAACTGATGGCTTCTAGATCTACAGCACATCACATGATCCCTGGAGAGAAGACAGAATTTATCCAATGAGATGCTTAAGCAAAAAGTTATTTGCTAAACGATACTTTCTCTTTTAGAAATGTCCAGACATCCTGATTCAAAAGATTAGCAGTCCAAATAACTTGAGGAAGAACCATGCAGATTCATGCTTCAGGGATTACAATGGTAGAAAATCCGAGGTGACGTCAGTGTGTGGGATTGCCGGAACCAGAGGGAACCATGAGCTGCAGAGGAGGCAGTGAGGGAGGACAAGAGTTTGAAATCTTCTGTGGGAGGAACGTTTCAGCCAGAGACTCCTGCGAAGAGAAGATTCTATCCCCGCAGCTGTCTTCTGGGATCCTGAGGAGGGGCAGAGGAGAGAATTAATGACAAGTCCTTCTCAAATTGAGAGAAGAGAAAGTCCTCACTCGTGCAACAGTGGATTGTGACTGGTTACTGCCACCATGGTGGGAGGAAGTGAAAGGAGGGTTTTGATTTTTTAAAAATGATTTAATGTCCCATTCAACGAAAGATAACTCATAATAAACAGCACAGCTACTGACTACAATAAGGATTTATACAGTATTTCAACGTTTGTATTTTTGTTAATTTATTATCCTTTCCTAAACTTCCATTGTTTATGCTTTTCTTTCTTCCTGCACATTTAAGCAAAAAAATTGCCCCCGCCGTATGCAAAAAAAAAATTGCATGCACCTTGTACCTGGTGAAAATGACTTTTGGGGCATAGTCCCTCCCAAATAAAAAAAACAACAAAAAAAAACATGACATCACAGCGGAAGAAACTATAAAAAAAAGGAATATTGCCAAACTCTCTTATGAGACTACAAAAAATAGGGCCAAAAAAAAGGGTTCAAAACCCACTAATGAACCAAAACATATGCGAGAGATATCCAAATAAAGTTTAATAATTTTTGGGGGGAATGGTCACAAGTCTTACGACTTGATGGTCATTGTTCCAAAGTGTCAAATTTGCTGATTTTTTTTACATTTTCCTACAATTTAGGAATAAAAAAACAAAAACTTTTATTTGAACAATGTTCAAGAAAATGTATACACATGTCGCCAACTAAAGTCTGCTGTCATAACCAAAGTTTCATTAAACGTTGACCTTGGGAAAAGACTACATTAAGGGTAACAGCTGATTCCAGACACTTAAACCCCATAAAGAAGATCTCGGACGAGCCCCCAATTACCTTCTTAAAAACAAACAAACAAAAACTAGTAGTAGTACCCTCTACAAACTTAAACACCTCCTAAAAATGTTGATTGACCACCTCCTAACCCATTTGAGAATCATTTGGAGGCTACTTTGAAAAAAATAAAATTGACTTTAAAATTTGTAGAATGCCGTTAATGTGACAAACTCACAAAAGTGGTCGCCAGCATATTTTTACTGGAATATTGTGATGATTTATTACATAAATCCCAAGGCCAAGCAAAACAAGAAAAGGAAATGATATGCGATAAGAACATATCAGGAAAGTGGGCGTGGTTAACAAAAAAACCTCTGTTGCCAAGGAAATCAAAAACATTACTTTTGCTAATTTTGCTAAAAATTACAAAGATATGTTCGTCACCCCCAGGTGATCAAAAAATGAAATGGTTGCTATGGAGATAAAATCAAAAGATCTTGAAAAAATATATATCTTTGAATGAATTGGTCATGTGAAGCTCTGACCAGGGTGGCAGGAGCAGAGGGGGTTGGTAGGGTGCGTGTAACAGCGGCTCAGCCAGAGAGGGTTGGCGGGGGTGGGCCATAAAAGTCGCTTGCGGATTTATTATCTATATGATTCCACAGAAATATAAAATCTATTTTCCCAAATTAAAAACACATGCATTTTTATTGGATGATTTTCAGTCTCTTTTGACAAGGGAGAACTTTTATAGGATTATTAATTCCCTTCTTGTTTTGTCTGAGATTTTCGCTCCACATCTCAACAAGGAAACCAGATGTGCACAACTGAGTTTTGAGCAACAGCCAATTTCCTTCCAATCTCAGCTCAGTATAAGCGGATAGGTTTTTATCACTTGACAGAGCAGCCAATTCCAGTTTCAGTGTTCATAACGGTTCAGGATTAAATCAGATCGTTGTCTTCGGTCTGGACAGACAGAAGCAGTATAGACAGACAGAAGTGATTTAGATCTATTTACTGGGATTGTGCCATTTTAAGAGGAAGTAGTAAATATGTATTTTTCCTGAAAAAGTTCACATTTCTATTAAGAATTCAGAGTGAATGTCAAACCAAATTAAAAAATGAATAAAATTGGACAGAAAATACAGATATTGTGGCTCTACAAAACGTAGTTGGTAACCAGCATACCTCCAGTTGTAGGTTGGACTTCCTTTCATTTTGAGTACTTCAGAACAGAAAAAGAGACAAGTTCAGTGGGATGTGGGACAGCCAACACACAAGAACACATTACAGACGATACACATCATGCTTACACTCTATTTGTGTGCACCTGTGCATGCATATTCACATTGTTTAATCTTTCAGTTGAGCATTTGGCTGACTTTACACAAGAGAACCAGCTGCACAAGAAACAAACAACATCTGGATTGTTGTAGCACTTTGGTGACATTCTCTTCTGCTCCAGAGAACTGCTCGAGATTTAGAATATTTTTTTTTTTCAGCGGTGATAACTCATCCTTGAAGAAAAAAAAACCCATATCTGGGCTTCTTTGTTGTACTCCCCCACTTACGCCTACTAGTTATGGTTGCGAGTTATGTGTCTGCAATACATGACCTACATACTGCGTAAGACATCAAACAGAAGCAGATTTAGGGGTGATGGGGAGGGTTTTGGCCTAATTATTAAACTTTTTTTTAAGTATATGGAGCATTATACAAATAGATGCATATTTAAATAAAAAGATTACTTGGTCAAATAAACACTTTCATTAGTATCACATTTCTTTTTTACCCAAACAAGGAGTGCAAAAAGTTGACCTGCCCCCAGAGCAATGTCAGCTGGTGAGTGTTCACACACCAAACCTCAGACTCCCTTCACAGGCCAAACCTAAATATTTAAAAGGAGTTTTGATTTTTCAGTTGGTGCTGTCAACTTGGGTACTTGTCAAAGTTTGGGCATGAGCTCCAGCAGAGGTACAGTTTTTACCCAAAATGTAAGGCTTTAAATTTGCTTGTTCTGCAAAAATTCCAAATGCAAAGTACTAAACAAGCTAAAAAATAATGTCAAAAATGTGACAAATATCTCTCTAAAACTCCCATGTTTTAGTGTCACATAAAGTGTTTCCCTCGTTTATCGTGAGTTACATCCTAAAAATAACCCAAATGTGCAGAGTACCATTATAGATGTTTTAGAGCTGTAAAACCACTTTTCTCTGACAGACATGAACATCAAAGTTCAAACCTTCATAAAAAATAGCCTAAAAAATCCTAAATTAGCCAAAAAAGCTAGTATATTGCTGAAATATTAGCTTAACTCCAAAACAGCCTAAAAAACTAAAGAAAACGCCTAAATTAACCAAAATAGTTAGCATGCAGCTGAAATATTAGCTAAACTCCAATATAGCCAATATACCCCCCCCCCCCCAATTTTCTAGAGAAGAATTATCAATTCTGTGTAGTCTCATATCCAACTGTAGTTCTAATTAGTGCTAATGAGTAATGTCTTAAAATGTTATATGATTGGAGAAAAAGTCTCACAAGAGATGTAAAACTTCACAACAATTATTTAACAACCCTTCAAACGTGCAAAAAGATAAATAAAAAATACAATTGTTTACGGTTGATTGCTACCTTACTCATGGATGCTACTAACCAAAATAAATAAAACTCCCTGTATAGAAAGTTTAAATTTCCTCCAATATCTTGAATACACATGCATGATAAATTAGGACACCCAAGGTCAGTAGGTATCTGCCAAACCCTGTGATCATTCCAACATACCTCCAGCGTGGATGCTCTGGAGTCCGTGGTTTCGCTGGGACCTATGCTCCTGGGTATGCTGGATACAAAATACCCAGCACCTTTGGGAATTATCGGCTGTCGAACCACCACTTTACCCTTCCTGGTCTCTGCAAGGA
Source organism: Oryzias melastigma (assembly GCF_002922805.2). Classification (NCBI taxonomy): domain Eukaryota; kingdom Metazoa; phylum Chordata; class Actinopteri; order Beloniformes; family Adrianichthyidae; genus Oryzias; species Oryzias melastigma. The sequence continues at coordinate 9,514,157 of NC_050525.1, forward strand.
ACAAGCTATACCAGTAGGCATCACTGGAGATCAGGGTGGAGTCAGCAATGGTGGAGCTTCTCTGACTGATCACGCTGTTCCTGCTGACCACACTGTTTCTATTGGCTGGGGGGATCTTGATGGCCTTTGGCTTTGGCTTTTGACACTTGAGGACAATAATAACCAAAATGGTTATCAGCAGCAGAAATGACACCGCTCCCAAACCAATCACCAAGTAAAGATTCAGGTTTGTGAAGACGTCATACTCTAGAGGTAACTCTGTTGTTTCTGAGAAGGGCATGGCATGTTCCACTGTTGATATCTTGATGGTGACGGTAGCAGAGAGTGAAGGTTCACCGTTGTCTTTAGCAACAACAACCAGCCTTTGTTGTCTCGGGTCTCTATAGCTAAACATTCTTGTTGTTCGAATTTCACCATTGTACTGATCCAGGCTGAAGAGGGATGCGTCGCTGATCTGCAGGAGCTGGTACGTGACCCTGGCATTCTGCTCCGAATCTGCATCCACAGCAACTACCTTGGCAACCATGTGACCCTTTTCTGTGGACCTCGGTATCACCTCCTCCACCAAGGACCCCTGCGCTCGCCAAGGTGACACAATTACAGGAGTGTTATCATTCTGGTCCAGGATGATAATGTGAACGGTTGTGTTGCTGCTCAGTGGGGGAATGCCCGAGTCTCTTGCTTCAATGTGGAACAGGAAGTCCCTCTCTCTCTCATAATCAAAGGTCTTCATTGCATAAAGATCCCCGTTTTCGGGATTGATGGAGAACAGCATGGACATGGACATGTTAACAATCTCTTTCTCCATTATGAAATACACTAAATACTGGTTCTCGTTGAGATCTGGGTCAAATGCACTTAGGGAGGTCAATAACGTCCCTGGTGGGTTGTTCTCCATCACGTGGATCGTGAAGACAGATTCTGAGAATGTGGGAGCGTTGTCGTTGACATCCAAAATCTCCAACGTAATGGTCTCATTATCTGATAAAGGGGGCACGCCTCTGTCTGTTACTATTAATACTATTTCATATTTACTCACGACCTCTCTGTCCAATGGCTTTGACACCAGCAGCTCAAAGTAGTCCTCTGAGGACTTGTTCAGGAGGAATGGCAAGATGTCCTGCTGGTTGAGGGTGAGGTCCACTACTCCGTTCATTCCAGAATCTTTGTCACTGACACTGACCACTGCGATCAGGGTTCCTACAGAGACATCCTCTGCTACCGCTCTTTTCAAGGACTTGATGGTAACCTCGGGGTGGTTATCGTTCAGATCTGTGATGAACACCATCACCTTGCAGTGTCCTGACAGGGGAGTGGACCCCCTGTCCTGAGCCTGGATGTACATGTCGAAACTTTGACTGGCTTCATAGTCGATCACCCCCTTCACTTTGATCTCACCTGAGTTTGGATCCAGAGAAAAGATCTCCTGCGTCTTCTCTGAGGTATAAAGTGTATAGGAGTATATTAGCTCGGCGTTGGAGCCTTCATCCAAATCCGTTGCGTTAAGGACCATGACTACTGTCCCTGGTGCCGAGTTTTCTGAGACATTGACTGCAAAAACCGGCTGACTGAACAGGGGGGCGTTGTCATTGATATCCAGGACATTAACAATGATGCTGGCGGTGCCAGAGCGGGGAGGCACCCCTCCATCCACAGCAGTGAGGATCAGATTATGAACCGCATGCTCTTCTCTGTCCAATTTACCATTGAGGACCAGATCGACATATTTAGACCCATCGCTGCCGGTTTGAATGTCAATGCCGAAGTATTTGCTCTCACTCAGGTAGTAGGTCTTGATTGAATTGGCCCCCACATCCGCATCCACGGCGTTCGTCAGTGAGAATCTCTCTCCAGGAGGGGTTGCCTCCGAGACGTCCAAGTGCATTGTCTTCCTGCGGAACACGGGCGCGTTGTCATTGATGTCCATGATCTCCAGCTCGATGTTGAAAATGCGAACCGGGTTTGAGAGTACGACTTCCATTTTCAGAAAGCATGAGGTCGTCTTCGTCATGCATATAACCTCCCGGTCCATCTTCTCGCGGATGATCAACTCTCCCGTGTCTTTGTTGATGTCGAGGTAATTTTTACCGTGGATGACATCGAGCTTGGCGTTGCGCTCCTCCAGACTGCGGACATCCAGACCCAGGTCTGTCGCTAAATTTGCAACAAAGGACCCCTCTTCCATTTCCTCCGGTATGGAGTACCGCGTGATGGAGAGCGTAAATCCCCACAACGCCGTGAATGTAAAAAGAACCACGACGAGTCGCGTCCGCACAGCTGCACAATCAATCGCCATCGCTGATGTGGTTTTAGAGACAAGCGAGGAATAATGTGTCTGTCCACACGATCAGGTTCTTCTGATGGAGAGGAGCCCCACTCTCATTCTTGCCTCCACGTTGTTGCAGGAGCTGCGGCCAGCCGTTCACGGCACTGAGCCGCTGGAGGAGCGCAGATATCACGGCAGCGCGTGGCAGGGGCGTACGCACCGCCTGAGTGGGCAGGGAGGCTGTGGCCCCGGGGTGGAAAACACGGCACGAATATTCTTATATTTAAATGTGAAAAAAAGGGTGTTGCTATAAACTTAAAATTCATGATTCAATTTTGTTAAAATAATAAATAAATAAATAAATAAACTTTTGATCGGCAAATAATTATATTTAGTTGAGATTTTACGTATTTTGAATGAGAAAATCTCCTTTTTAAAGGATATTCCAAATAGTACAAAATAGTAAAGAAATAATGTTTTATTTTTGTCTTTTTTAGAGAAAACATTCCTACATCAAAATTAATGTTTCAAGTTTTTTTAAATAAAATAAAAAAAAAAACATCAAACAAGCGTTTGATTGGCAAATAATTATATTTAGAAGAAACTTTACCCAGTTTGATTTACAAAATATCTTGCTTTAAAAAAAAAACAGATTCTCCAAAAAGCACATAAATGAATGAGATAATGTTTTTTTTAGTAAAAACATGCCTACATTAAAAATAATGTGAAAAATACATTTTTAAATTATTTTTAAATCCATCTTTAAAGTTGATTCAAATAGAATAAAAATAAAATAAACTAGTCTTTGATTAACAAATAATGATATTTAGTTGAGACTTTACCTATTTTATTTAGAAAAATATCTTGTTTTAAAGACATGATTCTCCAAACAGCACAAAATAAATTAGATATTTTTTTCTTCTTTTTTTCTGGGAAAACATGCTTCAATTAAAAATAATGTGAAAAGTGAAATTTTTATGATCTTAAAATGCATATTTTAAGTTTATTAAAATAGAATAAAAAATAGAATTAAATAAACAAGCTTTGAATGGGCAAATAATTAGTCAAGACTTTACCTATTTTGATTTAGAAAATCCCTGGTTTTTCTAAGAACGGGAATCTTCAAACACAACAAAAAAAAGGGGTTATGTTTTTTTTAAGTTATTCTATTTTCTTTTTTTTAAGGAAAACATACTTTCATTAAAATAAATGTAAAAAAAATGTTTTTTAATCTAAAAAAGGCATGTTTAAAGTTTATTAAAATTGAATAAAAAAATAAAAAATAAAATAAACAAGCTTTTGATTTGCAATTAATTATATTTTGATAAAAAAAAAATTAGATTTTTTAAATAGGATTTTCAAACAGCACAAAAGTAAATTAGATTGTTAGATTGTTTTTTATTTTTCTTTTTTTTAAGAGAAACATTCTTACATCAACTTTACTGTGACATTTTTTATATACTCTTAAAATACACGTCTCATACTTATTAAAAGATAATCAAAAATAAATAAAACAAGATTTTGATTGGCAAAAACTTTGAATTTAGTTAAAACTTTACCTATTTTGGTATAGAAAATCTCAGTTTATTTTAACCCTTGTGCTCTCTTATGGGGTCCAGATGACCCAAGCCTTACATTGACATGTTATCCATCCCATGACAAATGTGGATGAAGATAGACAGGATTTCCTGTCTGCCACAGAGACTAGTGAAATCAAAAATCTTATTAAAAAAAAATTCAGCACTCTGTCTTTTGGGGTCCAGTTGACCCCACTCCCAACGTCAACCAACCCAAGGGTTAAACAGGACCTTTAAAACAGCACAAATAATGAGATAATTTTTTGATGATTCTTTCTTTTCCTTTTTTTAAGAGAAAACATATGTAAAAATGATTACACTTGGCATGTTTTTTGGCGTACGAGTCGCAGTGGCATATAAGTCACAGCAGCCAAAAAATGCATAATAAAAAAAAAAAATCATAAATAAATCATACTAGAGTATCAGTCACACTTTGGGGAGAAATGTAGTTAGCAAAAACGGGAGCAAGAATGGACATTTCATCTTGAAAAGCAAATAATAATAATAACAATAATATAATGAATATATGCAATATCTATACCATAGCACTCTGATGCTTATTTAGCTTCATGAAACATTGGAGGAATCTAAATTATTACCAAAACATGAACAATTTTTAAGATCACCATTGCATAATTAACATGCCAATAAAATCAGCAAAACTCTTTATATCAAGTCAATTCACTAAATCTGTCGAGTTCTTCATCCTCTGTGTTGCTTCTAAAAAAATACTGCCAAGCCGGCCGTAAGACTGAGCGGGAAATATTGAGCATGTCTGAAAAATATGCATGTCTATTACTGTTATGTGCCAACTTCCCAAAATGCTGGCTGTAAGTAGTTTGGAGTTTTAATTAAATTATTTATGTAACAATCCCAGACTAGTGGTGACTAATGGTACTACCTAGCATCTGTAGCTTCTACCCACTAACTGTATATGAGGACTGGACTGAGTGATTATCCCCTCTTAGCATTAAAAACAGGAAGTACCCGCTGGCCTTCAAATAAGCTCAACCCTGATTTGCAAGAGTGGTTGCCATAGAAACGATGACTCTGACCGACTCAAATGAATCGCTGCTTACTGACATTGTTTCGCCCCAATGTGACGCTGTCCAAATTATGAAAAAAACAGGGACTGAATTTACTTTATTGCGTTCGAGTGGAAGTAAGGCCTTTTCTATGGATGCTATACCCACTTAGTCCAGTTCTCACATACAGTCAGTGCTTCTACATAATGAATGTTGGCTTGAATACATTGACATGAAGAAAAATATTAAGATTTTGTGGAACTCCACTATTTTTTGGAAACAAGTCCTAGTCTGCGGCTTCCTTTCTCTTCTTTTCATGAATGCATCCATCCATCCATTCATTCCAGAACCCACTCAAACCCTTTTGAGGTGACAAGGATGCTCGAGCCTACCCCATCCACTGTCAGGCAACGGCAAGGTACACCCTGGTTGGCTCGCCAGCATTGCAGGGCAACACAAAGACAGAAAACCATACACCCCCACATTCACATCCAGGAACAATTTGAGACATCAGTCATGTATGAATCGTAATGTGGTTTGTGGGAGGAAACCAGAGTGCCAAGAGATACTTCTATGGTCCTTAAACATTTGAGTGTGCTGGTGCAATCACAGGAACGTCAAGCTACAAGGCGATATAGCCTCCTTCTATTTTCTGCACATGCTTAATTTTGTTAAGGATCTGGCGTTGCTGGAGTTTATCCAGCTACTGTCTGGTTAAGGATGAGTTTTGGCATTGCAGAACCACATTTAGACACACAAGCGCACACACTCACAACTAGGGCTGGGAATCACTGGGTACCTCACGATACAATCCTCTCTAATGACTCACATTATATAGAAGAACACATATTTTTTGGAAATTATATCACCATTTATTTCTTTTTTAGCTTGTACACAAATATAATAAACAACTTGTGTCTTATTTTGAGCAACAAATAATAGACACTTTTGTGCAAATCATTAATACTATGTCTCTGACTAGCATTTACACCGATTGAATTTGAATTATCTGTAAAATTCAGTGTTAACAATAGTAAACATGAACAGCAGTGACACTACTTAGTGAAAAATTGTTGTAAACAACAGAACAAAAACGAAATAATTAAATTTGCTGCCAGAGACATTGGTGCTCACGACAGCCAGTCTTGAAACTCGCCCCTATCCACCTCGAAAGGAACGTCTCACCAAAGGATGATGAATGTTTTACAGCCTCTTCAAATGAGAATTTAAGATGGATGATGGGTGAGAATCCATTGTGGACTAAATATCGCCATATATCGCAATATCAATATTTTGGTACAACTCTACTCACAACTAAAGGACAATCTAGTGTCATCAGTCAAAGGAAACATCTTTCTGGAATTTGAAAAGCCAGGATGTGTGTAGAAAACATACGCATGCAACGAATCAACGTGCAAACTCTACACAGAAAAGACCCAGGTAGGATTTGAACTTCTCATTGGGAGGCGAGAGTTCAAACCACACCATCCTGCAGTACTTTGCATCTAAATGTTTCTTCTGAACAAAAAAATAAACAAAAAACTTTTTCTGTAGTCCATGACACTAAACACTACAGTGACTGTTGTCCCCCTTCAAACAAAACTGACTGAATACACGTTTGAGGACATGTGCTGGTCACTTAAGGGCCCTCTTTAGCTAAAAACCTATCCATCTTCAGAACTTGTTGAATCCCTCATGGGTTGCTGGAGCCAGCCTACCTACTGTTGGGTGAAGACAGGGTATGCCATGAACAGGTTGGTAGTCTGTCGCAGGGTCATAGAAACACATGCACACTACCTAGGGGCAATTTAGAGACACCGATTAACCTATGAAGCATATTTTTGGACTGTGGGAGGAAGGCAGAGTGCCCTGACAAAACTCACTCATGCATGGAGAGAACATGCAAACTTCACAGAAAGGTCCTAGTCAAGATTTAACTATGGAGTTGTAAGGTGGGAGCACTAACACAGCGCCACTGTGAAGCCCTTACAGTTAAATGTGTCTACAGTGAATTTTTTTTCAGTCTTTCCTTGGAGTACCATCTATAATTCCGGGCATGTTTGGTTGGTTTGCTCCTTAGCAGCATTTTTAATTTTCATATTTTGAATTTCAATATTTAAAAAAATAATAATAATAATTTTTTGCTGTTTAGAAAGTGTAACAGTGGGATTGGAACCCAGTGACTCCCACAAAAACGACTACAAGACCTGAACACTGTCACTGCGGCACATAAAACAAGGGTTTGTGCAAAACTTTCCTCATGTTGCTAGACATAGACATCAGATTATCAGGAAAGATTTGATCATCCATAGATTTGTCACAATTTTTAAACACAAATCAAAAGTTTCTGCTGTAAAAGTGTACCAAACAGTGGTTTGGTAATTTGATGACTAAAAAAAGATATGTCTAATTGTCTGCAACAAAGAAAGTGTTTTGATATTTTAAATATTTTATCAATGTTGTAATACATACTTGTAAAAACAAAAAAGAAGAGGAAGATCCAAAAAGAAACACTAACTATAATAAAATAATAATGTTGCTAAAAGTCAGCAAAAGAAAAAGATAAAAAGCATGAACAAACCGTTGTGTAAAGTTTAGGAGTCGTACTCACAATTCCTGCATTAGAAAATGTTAAAGTGCATCTGATTTAACCACTAGGCTGTGGCAAGAATTTTAAGGTAGATTCCAATCATAGCCACTTTATTCAAGCACAACAGTGGTTTTGACGCACATATGTGACACAACAAAACACAGCTAAAAAAAACAGAACACTTTACATCCTCTCGGTCATGTTAAGACTGAAATCCACCTTAATGTCTACAGCGGGGCAGCAGGAAGCCTCCTGCTCTTTGATTGGACAGTTTGGTTTGTTGCCATGCAATCACAAACACATATAAAGAGAGGGATATAATTCACAACAGACCCTTTTCACGTGACGTCACACAAAATGGCGAGTGTGCAAAGTGACTTCAGGTTTAGAACGGCAAAGCTGACAGCTGAACGATGTTTAAAGCAATTTTACTTGAATAAAGAAATGTAACCTAGCCAATTGTACCTGAAATTTGTACAATATTTTTTTTAAAAATGTCCTACCTGGTTGTATTTGTTTTCCCCTCTTATATGCTTCACAAATCATAGCACAATTATCAATAATCATGCCTACAGAAAACTGCGTAGCTGCTTCCCCAAATTTGTTTAGATGATTTTAAACAAGTCGAGAATTTTGTCTGTCAGACAACCTTGTCAAAGTTAGACGAAGGTTACATGTACTTCATCGAATGCAGCATGTTTGACTATGAAGGTCTTTAAGATTTTCCTCTTTTAACTCATGCTAATTCTAATGCTAGCTTTTCACGACAAGAATGAGATGTAGAGCTGCAGAAGATCTTTTCTGTCCAGTTAAAGTTGTTTACATTCACAACATCACTAAAAACAGAGCTAAAGTCTGACTATTTCAACATGTCTCACACTAAAGAAAAACTAATAACTATTGCATTGTTTTCTGACGTAGATCCCTTTTTGCTGTTGCTCATACCCGTGTCTGATCTCTGCTGGATAATAAAGGTAAACAACAATATAAATCATTTGAAACAGTCAAAACAATACATATAAGGAAATCATTATTTGCACATAATTTTCTAAATGTTTACGGCCAGAGTTGAACTTTTGTCTTGGCCGCTCTTATTTTGAAAGCTGAAAATACATGGCTTCATAGCGGTACTTAAAATATTCGCTGTGCCGCTTTGTAAACATTCCTATTTTTACAATTATCCCTTAATTTACCCTAAAAAACAACAAATACTTTATATAACAACAACTAATTTCAGCCTTGGGAAGAGTTAAAACACGCCCAGCCAACATGCAGCAAAGTGCTTCATGGTTGTGCCTGTTAAATATGGCCAATAAGGGTTAGCATCAGTTTTTGTGCTGATCACACTTCAATCATGTGCAAATAAAGATCAGCCAAAATAGAACCTGTCAGAATAATATCTGCTGAAATGAAAGATCGATATTTTCAATAGAAGCTCCAATACTAAAGGACTATTCAAATTATATTTCGATTTGTGAACAATCTAAGAGAATAAATGGAAATACAGTTCGGTAGGACATTTATAAAATAAATATTGTACATTTTTCTGTTGAAATTGCTATGGTTACCTTTTATTATTTATGTAAAAGTGTGTTAAGGTGTGCCGTTCTAAATCCGTAAACAGGAAGTCACATTTTTGGCCCTGTCACCAGTTTGTCTGACGCCACCGTGAAAAGGGTCTATTGCAATTTTAGGAGCTTGCACGCAGTTTTTTGATCTGCAAAAAAAAAAAAAAAAAATTGTATTTTGCAGGATGATGAAACTTTATTTGTGTGCAAACGTGCAGTTGTGCTTGTGAATCTTTATGAAAACTGAAAGTTTTTGCCTGCACATTGATCCAGCACAATAAAATTAGAATTTTAAACCTGTAGTGATAGATGTTTTTCTGTACTGTATTACTTATAGCACTACACTCCACAGACTGCACTTCACAGGCAACTCCATCTGGAATGAGGGGAAACTGTAGTTAGGAAAATGAGTGCTTATTAAAAGCTCCTCGTCTCTTTTTCAGGAGGGGGGTTGGAAACAGGGATTCTGCCGGATGGAGCCTAATCCCCAACCACTCTCCTTTCCTGTATTGCATCTCACCACGCTGATTAAGGGAGAGAGAGGGAGGGGTTGGGAGATCAAACCTGGGATGCTTCTTGGGGGTTGGGCCACTCATGAGCTGTCAGGTCTCCCCAAACCCCCCATCACATTTTAAAATGCTATTTAGTTCTGACATCACCTTTCCATTACTTGATCCACACACAGCAGAAAGAAAGGGGGTTGCTAATGATCCTCTCTGCTCCATTTTATTACATGTATGAGGGGCCAGCAGCTGGTGCTTGGGGGCTAGATGCATCCCCCGAGGTTTGGGTGCCACAGACCTGGTGCTGTTGGATCTATATTTCTGGCAATGTCTAGAGCCAGGGAAGCCTCTTCATCTCAGCGAGGGTGGGGTGTCCATGTTCACAGATGTTGCTTCTTGGACTAAGTCACTGGCTGTGTCCAATTTCAGGCGCTGTGTCCTTCTGAGGCCAGGTCCTTCATAGAGCGGGTAGACCGGATGTGAATTTAGAGGGTCTAGCCATTGATAAATATTCCTGGATTGGCCCTTGCATGTTCACTGCTATAGACAAAGACGTGCGCGCTCAGGCGCCATTGCTATGCATTGAGTCATGGCAGCAGAATGCTGCTGTTTCAGTGGAGGACAGTCAGACATCAGGCACAAAAATCGAGCTAGGTCCTTCATTTCTGTACCGATTTTCACAAAAATGGCTCAATTTAATGGTTGGAAAATGATTGATCTTGTGGTATATTTAATATGTATTATCTAATATGATTAATCTGTAAATAGAATTGTGGATTCTAGTGCTATCGATAAGGCATTGCTTAGAAAAATGATGTTTCTGGAACATAATGCAATCACAACAAAGCACGATCCAGTGCTTTCATGTATCGGTTCAGAGTCCAGTAAAGGCCGAGGGTTGTTTTAGAAAGTTCATCTGCTGCATTTGCACCTGCTGCTGCATTCGGATCTGCAGTTGCATTTCCATTTTTTCTGCTTTAGCATCTTAAATAAAGGAGGCCGGATTCGCCGGCCGCATTTGAAAGAGTCGTTGAACTTGGACAGCACTCTGTGACTTAAGCGGATGACAAATACAACCCAGGAAAGACACAGCACCTGAATTCAGACACAGCTACTGTATTTTTTTTCTAATCCCCGTCTTAATCCCCTGGTCTATTTCTTGTTTCAGAAACAGCTGTCCATCGACGTGGGGGTGTTTGTGGGCAATCAGTGGAATCCTGGCCACTTCCTAGGATTCCCTGAATTTTTATGGTTCTACAAAGGAATTTACATTGCAATAATATCAAAACTTTTAGGATTATACTGGAAAAAAGTGAAAAAACTGTATATTTTTGAATCTGTATTTTAACTCCATTTGTAATTAAAGATGATGGTTCATCCTCTTTCATTTAACGATGACTGCGTAGAAATGTGGCTGAGCTCCTGGTTTGTGGGGTGTGAAGCAGAGGCTTGTGGGTAGCTAAAGCGGATGCTGGTGCAGGTGGAGGTTCAGTATCAGGTTACAGTTATGGACACCAGATTGAGTTTTCTTCTGTCAGCTTGCAGGATGCTGAAACTGTGATTTATGTATTTATCTCCTCCAGACTGGAAGACGACTCCTCTCATCCAAACTGAACTCTGCAGTGAATCTGAAGCACAAACCGTTGAGCATATCACACTCTTCGCGGATCAGCGCTTCTTACTTGTGAGTGTCTGTAGATTCTGCAAATGCAAATATCCAGAAAAATCTCAGGATAAGTTTTTCTTTACAGCTGTTAGTTTTTGGAAGACTAAGCTTCCTCATTTTGTAAAAAAGCGTTTGACCCTCCGCTCCTGTTCATGTCCCGCCCTTTACTTAAGTGTCGTTTTTAAGGAAATTGTTTCTGTAGAATGGACGTTCACTAGAAATTCATCTCTAAGATGTGAGCATGGAGTAAGCCTGCTCCTATTTCCCATTATCCATCTGTTTATACTCAATAACAACCCTCACAACCACAAGCTACAATTACAGCATCTCCGGCTTCTTTTGTACGTAAGAAGAATGACTTTAGGGTTAAAACAAACAAATAGTTTCTAACTTAATGCAAAAGATTACATACTTATTTCATTAAAAACCCCTCTCTCTTCAGTTTTACTGCTTATTTGATTACTTTGAGAGTGATTTTATAATAATATTAATAATTTGTATTTATTTGGCAGCTTTTAGGCACCCAAAGTCACCTTACAGGTACTAAACAAATCATAAAACATAAAAAACAGCAGTTAAATTTATAAAATAAGAAAAAAACAGCAAAAAGACAAAAAAAAAACCTATAGAATTATAGCTTATTTAGGGTGGATGTGCTAGTATGAAGTAGTGGGTGTCAGATTCAGTCTTTTAATATATTCAATCTTTTAATATATTATTACTGTTATATTGTTGTTTTTTTTTCTCTTTACCCTTTAACCTACATTTGATCCTTATCTTGACACATTTTGATCCTGCTAATTTAAAAAAATATATTTATACAGTTTGACTGTGTAATATACGTTCATATTTACCTTATTTTTAAAATAAAACAAATGTATATGTGAATGTTTGCCATAAATATTGCATCCTGAGTGTTTTCATTATCATTTTGTGCTCAAAGAACAGTAGCCTTCCCTGCATAACCATCTGTTAGGGTAAGGCGCCCCCTGGTGGGTATCAAGAGAACTACTTTGAAGTGAGGAAAGCAGCACATGGTGGCTGATCTTGGCATGACACACTCAGCAGACAAATACAGTCTGTCCATGTCAAAGTTACACATATTTGTCCTCTCATTTGGGTCATTTCCATTTCTAGTTTAGGCAACGACTAATTTTGGCAAAATTCTAATATTTGGCAGAATGTTTTTTTTTTTTCTTTTTGGCCTGTTTTGGGTTTATTTTTCAAATTACTCTACAAATTATAGGACAAATAAATGAAAGGACGGTGGTTTTACCTCGGTTAGTTTAAATCCGACCCAGAATTTGACATAAATCTGAAACTTAATGGCAGCTTTTTGACCATGAAGCAGTTTCTGAAGGCGGTTTGTGAAAAGCCCAAGTTTAAGCCGCTGGTCTGCAGCAGCTGAGAGTGAAGGGTGGATTTTAGGAATAATCTCCACAGCAGTAGTTTAAAGTCAGAGATTTAGAAAACATGATGTCAAGAAAAAGGTTAAAAGACACTCTCAGCCTTAAGTCAAAGTATGAAAGCCTCTTCTCTGTCCACCACTCCCATTTGCTGTTTAATGATTTGATTTGTTGTTAGTGATTTATTTCATTTTTAAACCGGATTAAATATGGTGTGTCCTATTATGTTCAGTAGCTGATTTGTTCCATGCAAATATGTGTATTTTTTCTCTTAAAGGTTAACAGATTATAAATATTCTTCATGCTACTGTTTCACTAAAGTCACCGCTTAAATTATTATGTCTGTATCAAAATGAAATCAGGATGTGGATGCTTCTACTTTTGGTTTATGTCACTTTTTGTTTTATTTTATTGGAATTTCCAACAGTTGCATGCAATGTCACTTTTTGTTTTATTTTATTGGAATTTTCAACAGTTGCATGCAAATTGAAAATGAATAGAAAAAACTTTGCTACCTCCAACAGATTTCTGACTTTATACAGATGATTAGTTTAGCAAAGTTTTGGGACATTAAAACTTTAGATGTGGTGTATTTTATTAACCATCTCAGGGCAGATTTACAACATCTAAATGCTAACTGCCTATTACTACCCCACATGATAACTTTCCTCAAATATCACATTTTTTATGTTGCTAAAACTTGCCCCCAATTTGACCCTAGTTTTAGTTACCTAATTTGGTTACTTAAACCTAATTTTACATTTTAGTAACAGAAAAATCTTTAGGAAAAAAAATATCAACAGGGTGGTAAAAGATATAGAATTTAGTTGTTTCAAATCTGCAACGCCTGCCCTGAGAGGGTTAAAAAGAAAACATAATCACTATTTTAAATAATATTTTAGAAAACTATGGTCTCATTTATGAGATTATAGTTAACTCTTTACGTTGAACGTTTCACTTTTTTCCAGCATTTTTTACACTTTATTTTAGCAATTTTACATGCAGTATTTTTATTTATTATAACCTTCAAATCTAAGTGTTTTAACATGTATTTTTTATTTTAAGAATATTTTTTTAAAACAATTTGCTTGCAAAGAAGCACTTTACAAGCAACTTATAAACTATTTTTGGGAGTTTTTGGAGTTTTGAGTTTTTGTCATAAATTTAATCTTTAGTTCTAGTTAGTTGTTACTTCATATTAAAAAAATATATGTTTAGTAATTTTATTTATTTATTATTTATTTATTTTACCAAAAATATAAATGTGAAAGATAAGTATAAAAAAATCAATCTAGTACTGGGAGTATCAGCAGTATGGTTTAAAAATCACATATTCAAATACAATGCTAATAAAAAGTATAAAACTGATCCGGAAGTAAATAATCGTATAACTTTGTGTTTCTTTTCCTATTGTGTTTTCTACTTTCTTTGCCTTTCTTTGTATGTGATGACCGCAAAAAGCTTCTACCAAGTCACTTCAATCACGATTAGCTGTATGTGAACCACAGTGAGGGGTGTGTGTTATTTTTCTCTGCAGCACTTCAAACAAACCTGAATATAATATTATAACACATTTTTTAACAATAAACAACTAATCAGTAAAAAAATAATGCAAAATTACAGGTTTTAATGTTTCAAGCTGTTATGTCCTATGGATATTTTGTTTTGGTTGCTTGAATAAAAATGTTTCTAAGTTAAAGGACTTATATTTTTATAGTTTTAAGTACTAAATGAATAATCTAAATACAAAATGGACTGTATCGTGTTAACAAAGTCAGTTGAAAGTTTTATGTGTCAATCTTCAAGATGCATAACCCGAGTCAAAAACCTTATTTTCATATTTTGCATAATTTGGATGTTTTCAAAATAAAATCCACAGTTCTGTTAAACGTGAGTTTATTTCACTTCTTTACGGGAGGAGGAGGAAAGACAAAGCTGATCTACTGTACATAGGTAAAATGTAAAAAGAGAGCTGGATGTGTATCAAAGGATGTGAAGACTTTACATCAACCCCTGATATATATATATATAAATATTTCTACTATTTATATGTTGTAAAGAGTATCTAGCATGTGTGTTATGTATCATCTCCTGGCTGTCGTCATTTACAACAGTGTCACAACTCTTGACTTTTGTTTGTAACCTTTAATCATCAGATAACCTTGATGAGTCAGAGTGATTAGGCACAAGCAAAAGGTTTGGACGCAGCACTAATCTTTATCACAGAAAAATGCAAGCGTTGTGTATGCAGTCTTTTTTAAGGTAAGCTATTAGCTTTGATTTAAATGCATCGATGATGCAAAGTCAACTTTGGGAGTGTTTGAAAGGCGTTTTGCTGCTCTGTCACCCCAAAATAAAAATAAAAAATAAAACATCTTGTTTAACTGGAGATACATGTCTGACAGGAGGGAAACTGAAAGAAAACTGACAGGACGAGACAGGAGGACTTCAGCGTCGATTTCCATCAACTGTAATTCAGTTTAACTGTCTGTCAGTAAAAATTGTTCCGATGGAGCCGGAGCGGTAGATACGCTTTCTATTGTTGCTTCATGCAGGATAGCTCAATTTATAAGTAAAAAATTGTAAATGAAGCTTTTTTTTTTTAATTCACAGCATATTTACAGGAGGTTGTTATAAATAAAGATCGATGTAAATGTACATTTATTAGTCTGTGGTTTGCAATAACCCTCTTTTCAAATTCATGAGCAGGAGCTGACTTCTTATCTGAAGATGGAATTGGTTATGATGCCATCGTCTCCATCTAAAGACGGCTCGTAGTTTGAGATGAATTTTTTTTTCTTCCCAAAAGTTGAGAAGGTGTTGTACATGTCCAGCTCTCCTCGGCTCGTCAGCTTCAGGGTGCTGTAGCCGGACGTGGCGCCGGGGATGTAGACGTTGTGCTGGTAGTCGAGGTCTTCGGAGAGAGGCTGGGGGCACTTCGGAGTCCACAGAGCATTTGGAACCGCTCCTTCTTGAAGGGGCCTCTTACAATCTGCAGGGAATAAGAAAAAAACGGGTTATTACTCACATTTGGATAATATTTCATCAGTCCGCTGAAATGCAAATATAGCCTGATCTGAAAATTACACATTTAGTTCTGTGTTTTGCAGATAAAAGCTATAAAAACTTCATATTAAAGTAAAATAATCTCCACTTTTATTGTCTGGTGTTAGGAGCTTTTTAGTTCAAGTGCAAACAAAACTCAACTTTCATTCATCTACACCAGTGGTCTACAACATGCGGCTCCAGAACCACATATTCTCTTTTATCTCTCCAGTGGCTCCATGTCCAAACATAAAATAAGTCATGGAGACTGCTGATCCAGCCATGTCGACCGTCTGAGTCATCAGCTCCCTGCTAATGGCTGCCTAACCCAAATTACCTAAAGAAAACAAATAAACAAAGCCAGTAAACTAAAACTACCAACCCCAAACTAAAATAACAAAAGCCAATAGTATAAGACTACTGAGGACAAAGGGGGATGATGAACAAAAAAATAAATAAATAAAATAAAATAGCATTTTTTAAAGTAAGGATTACTTAATTAGCATTTATTTAATTTAGATTAGTTAAATTTATAAGTTTGATGGCTGAGGTGCACATATATGTGCATCATCTGCATATATGTGTATCATCTATAGATGATGAATTATGTAGGTTTTTACATCCCTGTTGACCTGAAGACGTCTTGTTTGCTAAACACTATCTCCAGAATGAATTGATTTTTTATGCAAAGCAAAATTTTTGTAAAAATTCGGAATTTTTATGAATTAAAAGCACATATTTTCTTATGCTGCACAACATTGGTTACTAGTTTTATTTTGAAAATAAGTTATTTGAGCTTCTGTCACAGGTTAGGAGAAAAACAAAAAGTCACATTTCGAGAGTTGCTGGGTTCTTTTTATATTTTTGCTTTTGTTTGTGCCAAAAAATAGATAGAATTGATATTTATTATTAAAAATAAGAAGGTCATCCAAATCCAAAATTTTAAAGGTTAAAGTAAGAAAATACGGCTCCTTCTAGGTTTTGATCAGTAGAAAATGAGCCCGAATGGCTCTTTTACTGTTAAAGGTCGCTGACCCCTGATCTAAATATTATCAAACCCACCATTCATGTGGTTTCCCCAGGTCCAGTACTGCGGCGCCACAGAGCAGGAAAACCCATCGGCGTCACATTTCTGCTGCCGGGTAAGAGTGGCCTCCATGTTTGCTGCACTATACCTGAAAGAACATTTTGATTTCCTTTAATTCTCAAACACATAATAAAAGGTTAGAAGTGAGTAGACACCCACATTCTTACTATTTCATGCATACATTTTCACACATTTAACGCAATTATTCGCATAAACAAAAAAAAAATAGCATCCAGGAATCAAAATAATGCCATGAAGTCATTATTAAATTGCATTATTTTAATTTTATTCATAACCAAAAGAGATTACAGGAAGTTGAGTGGAATCAAGATGTTTTCACCTCTTGTAAGCTGAGTTGCGTTGGTTTTTGGTCAATGTCCAGTCCTTGTTTGAGTACTTAAACTGTAAACATAAAAAAAAGAAAAATCAGAATTACCTCAAATTTCTTGAACACTATTAATGATTAAATTATGTTACAACATACTTCAAAAGTAGGGGTGTAATGATTCATTTGAACGATTTGAGTCATAGTGTAATTAGTAGTTGATGATATGATTCATAGTCGATTTGAACGATTCAAATTCACTGACCTAAAATCAATTCAGGACATCTTTATCCAAAACTTCAACCAGTGTGACTCCGAGATAAATACCTGCTACTGAACAGTGAGGGGAAGTTTTCCAGATTTTTTCAAGATTGTTGTTTTTCCACATCAAAATAATACAAATTAGAAAAATTCAGTGTTTCCACACATAGACTGTAATGATGGTTTGATCATTTTTTATCCTCCATTTTTGAGCTAATATTAGTATTAACAAATGTTAAGAAATCATCAATGCAAGTTTCTTTAATCTTCAAAAAGTAACAAAAAGCTGTATTTTTAATGAAATCTTGAGCCCCTCAAATCAAATAAATTACTGTATTTTTTTAAGTAAACATATTTTGTATCCTTTCATAAGAAAAAAGCTTCCATTCTACTCTTCACATTTGCCACCCTTCTAACGTTTCCACATATGAAATGTTCTAGCTCCACCACTAGTAAAATAAACCTCCAATGTCTCAATCCAAATGATATTTCCAAACTACGTAAATCATTTATTTCGTTTAGAAACGATTGTATAATGGAATAGGTCAGAGGTCTGTGACCTTTGGCTCCAGAGTCACATGAGGTCCTTCCATCCATCAATTCTGGCTCCTTTAACTTTAACGAAAAATCCTCATAATTTGCATAAATATTAAATTACTTAGTAAATTAAGTACATATTCTAATCTATGCTAAAAAAACATCTAGTTGTCATACTGATAAAAAATATCATATTTGACGATTATAATTTTATTTTAAGTAAATCTGTACTTTATTTTGAAAGGAACGTGTACGTATGTTAAAGGTTAAAGTTGTTATTTATAGAAAAATTAAACACTTTTATTATTCAATTATTGCACAGATTTAAAAGCAACATTTTATAAATGAATGGCTTAACCCCGAGATGCCTCAATTTATTTCTAGCAATAAAAAAAAAAAATAAAAAAAACATTTATGTTTGATTTTAAGCAAATGGTAAATTGAGGTAATTTGGGAGCAGAAGTGGTTTGATGCTATTTGCATCAATAAGGGTCAAGAATTGAATTGCCAAATAAAATTAATTGGTGTTTTTTTTTTTTTTTTAATGGACAAGCCAAAAACAGAAACATCTTCAGAACCTAATGAACATGTTTGTTTCAAATGGGACTAGAAAACACAAATTAGCTTTATAAAACCCAGTGATTTAATAAAGAAAAACTAAATAATAGAAAAAAAAGTAAATAAAGTGTACAAAGGGGTACTCAGTGCAGTGTAGTATATGCAGTGCATCATGGGACTTGCCGGCTCTGGCTGGGTTTTGGTTGATAAGAAACTGGACCAAATGGCTCTTTTAGCGTTAAAGGTGGCAGACCTCTGGTATTGGTCCATTTGATTAACTTGCCGTAAGACGTCCTTACACCTCAATTCAAAGGTGAAGCTTTGGAAAAAATAGATCTCACGTTTTATTTCATTTTAATTTTTGTATGGAAGATGTTACAAAATTGTGAAACTTAGCAGTTAGAGGTTTTGCTATAATGGGTATATGAGAGGAACTAAAGTGGATTAAAAAAAAAAGAAAGTGAATTATGCAGTTTGAGAAAATTTAGCTGGAAACACAGTTTAAGATGTAACTGAAAATTTTTAAGTTGACTTGTATTTTCCTAGTAACAATGAATCGATTAATTGATGAATCTATTTATTTGATCCTGTCATGAATCGGTCCTCTGTCTCCCCCTCTGGCCTTTAGCCTTCACCCTCTACTTCGTCTGCCGCCTGCCTTGACCCTCGCCTGGACCCTGACTACTCCGGTTGTTCTCCTCACACTCGTGCTTGACCTCTGACCTGCCTGACCCAGATTTATTTTGTGGAATTTTAGCTGTGCTTCACTGAGACTATTTGTTAATCAATCCATACCATTGAGTGACAAAGTAGTTGTTTCTACTTTTCACCAATTTGATACGTCCAGCACTTTTAGGAATTATAGGAACATAACAGACTCCACGTGTTTAAAGCTATTTATTGATTTTGTCTTCCTGATGGCCACAGGACAAAATGGCGGCCCAGGCAGTGACTTCCTGTTTAAGGGTGGGACACAGGAAGTGAGAAGGTTGCATTTGTTTGGTTACTTTGTTTGATTTGTAATGATTTGAGTTGCTTTTATTTATGTCTGTTTTTGTTGACAGGACTTTAAATGTACAGTTTCCACGACTCTTGTGTCTTTTGTCTGTTTTTTCATGTTTGGTTAAAGTGGCTGTGCAGCTGCAAAATGAAATAAATTGATTATTTCAAATTTGGAAAATACTTTTTAGATTGTGGCACAGTCAGTTTATTTTACTGTAACGTAAAAACAACCAGGTGTCGTCACAGAGGACAAAATTCATGTGATGCAGCAAAAAATGATCAAACCATCATTACAGTCCAGTGTATGGAAACATTTAGAAGTTTGCAAAGAAAAAGTGTGACCATAGTGTGAAATGATGCTCTAATAATTTATTATTTTGATGTGGAAAAACAACAGTGGGTGGAACATTATGAAACATTCATTCTTGTTTACTTGTTTGTTTGCACACACATTTAGTTTATCACTGATTATCTTGAAGAAACACAACAAATCTGTAAATCTATCTATTTAAGTCATGGTTGAATTTTTGGATCAATTTTAGGTCAGTGAATCAGATCGTTCCAAATGAATCAAAATCAAGAATTTAATCGTTAACCGCAAATTATGATGTGAATTTATAAAATAATTACACCCATATTTGTTTCTTTCTTTGGATCAGCTCCAACTAAAACAATAATTGAGTTTGAATTTTGCATCTAAACTTAGTTCTTTTAATCATCAAATAGCATTTTCAAAGAGTGAACAACTTTTTATGATCATTTTACTAAGCATATGATTATTTTAATAGCATGTTACAGCGCCATCCCGTGTTTGAACTGTATGGTTGCATCAGTGTGAAACCTGTGCGCAACGGCTGATTGAATCCATGAGTGCAGACAGTTTAAGTCTAGTCTGCTCCACTAAAATGTAATACGAGTGTAATAACTTGTCAGGTGTTTCCATACCTCGTTCGGGCTCGTTGCTCGGTTGTTGGTCAGCTCGTTCCGGTCCAGCGTGCTCCAGCCTGAGGTCAGGTAGTCAGTGCTCTTGGCGTTGTTCTGCTGCACTGACAGCACCGGGCTGCACGGCTTCAGGAACATGAAGTCGCTCTTGGAGGATTCCGGCGTCAGGCACATTTTGTAGCAGTACACCTGAGGCAGCGCGCTGGTGCCGGTCGCCTCCGCGCAGCCCGGCGCGCCCGCGGACATGCGCACGTTTAGGTTGGTCTTCTTGAACACCTCCGTGGTGGTGCTCTCCTCCGTGCGCGCGCAGCAGCAGCGGCAGCGGATGGAGGGGAAGCCGGACTCGATGTTTGACGGCTTGCCCTTCAGTCTCCTCACAGCCACGAGGACGATGATGGCCAGCAGGGACGTGAAGGAGATCGCGCCCAGAGCCACGATTAAGTAGAGAGTGAGGTTGGAGCTGGGATGCGCGCTCAGGGACAGGTCACCCAGACCGGCCTGCGAGTCTGGCAGGCTGTCAACCACTGACAGGATGATGGAAACTGTGGCCGACAGGGGGGGTTGACCGTTGTCCTTGACCAGGATGACCAGTCTGTGCCTCGTGGGCTCCTCCTCCTCTAACTGGCGGATGGTTCTGACCTCTCCAGTGTACAGAGCGATGCTGAACAAGCTCGGGTCTGTGGCTTGGAGCAGCTGGTAGAACAGGCGCGAGTTTTGACCCGCGTCTGCGTCCACGGCGCGGATTTTAGTCACCAGATAGCCGGCGTCCACAGACTTTGGCACAACTTCGTAGGGCGCGGTGCCATTTTGCGCAACGGGGGACACAATGATTGGCGCGTTATCATTTTGGTCCAAAATAAAGATGTGCACAGAGACGTTGCTGCTGAGTGGCGGGAAACCCGCATCTTGCGCCTGAACTGTGACCTGAAAGTTTTTCAGCTGCTCGTGATCGAAGGAGCGCAGTGCGTAAATGTTCCCACTGTCCGAGTTTATGGATACATACGTGGACACCGGCATTCCCTGTATGTCCCCCTCTAGGATAGAGTAGGACAAATAGGAATTCTGTCCATAATCTGGATCCACGGCGGTCACGGAGCAGATGGACGCTCCTGGCGCGTTATTCTCAGTCAGGTATACCGTGTAGGACGGCTGCTTGAAGCGGGGCGCGTTGTCATTCACGTCAGACACCTGGACGATGATGTTTTTGCGCGTGAACAGAGGTGGAGAACCCGCGTCACGCGCGGTTAAGGTGATGTTGTAGTCTGTGATCGCCTCTCTGTCCAGGAAATCAGAAGTCACTAAAGTGTAGTAGTTCTTAAAAGATGAATGAAGCTGAAACGGCACGTGATGAGGGATCTCACAGTCCACGTTCCCGTTTTCACCCGAGTCTTTGTCCACGACGCTGATGACGGCGATGACCGTCCCGGGCGGCGCGTCTTCCAGCACAGGTGTGGACACAGAGGTGAGGATCACCTCTGGGAGGTTGTCGTTTTTATCCAGGACGTTCACCAGCACTTTGCAGTGCACCGCCACGGCAGAAGGACCTTTATCTTTAGCTTGGACGTAAATTTCATGCATCCTCGATTTTTCATAATCAATCACTCCTTTGACTTTGATCTCCCCAGTGCGCGGGTCCACGCTGAAAAGCTGGCGCACTTTGATGGGAGCGTGTCCACTGAAGGAGTAAGTGATGTCCGCGTTGGGACCCTCATCCAAATCGGACGCGTTAAGTTTGATCACAACTGTGCCTTTTGGCGCGTTTTCGGCGAGTCGGACTCTGTAAAATGACTGATCAAAAACCGGCGCGTTGTCGTTGGCGTCCAAAACGGTGATGTCAATCTGCGCAGTGCCAGATCTCTCCGGTGCGCCTCCGTCCACTGCGGTGAGCACCATCTGATGCGCGCTCTGCTGCTCCCTGTCCAGAGGAGCCTGCAGGACCAGTTCTGCAAATTTACTGCCATCGCTGCGCGTCTGTATGTCCAAGTAAAAATGCTCGTTTACGCTCAGCAGGTACGTGCGCAGCGAGTTGGAGCCAACATCCAAGTCTTGCGCGCTCTCCAGAGGAAAGCGGGATCCTGGGGCGGCAGACTCCGATATATCCAGATTAAACTCCGTCCACGGGAAGCTGGGAGCGTTGTCATTCACATCCAGAATCTCAATCTCCACCCTGTACAGCTCCAGGGGGTTTTCTATCACCACTTGCAAGTGAAAAGAGCAAGAAGAACTCTGCTCGCACAGCTCCTCCCGATCGATTCTTTCATTGACAAACAAAACCCCGTTCTCCAGGTTCACCTCCACATATTGCTTTTTGGAACCCGACACTATCCGGAACCGGCGCGCGGAGAGTTTGTTCAAATCCAGCCCCAGGTCCTCCGCAATGTTTCCAACAAAAGCTCCGTGCTCCAGCTCCTCTGGGATGGAGTATCGGATCTGTCCCCAGACTGGGTCCAAGAAACAAGTGAACAGCGCGAAATGGCACAAGACGAGCCATTTTTTCTTGGCATCCATCTGCGCGCAAAGATGATTCAATCAGAAACGTGTCAAAACTGTGGAGTCATCAAGATAACTTGAGGTTTGGTGAAACTGGAGCAGCGCCTGCCTCCCTCCCTCCCTGTCTGCCTGCCTGTCTGCCTAGGAGAAAACAGAGGAGAGAAATAAAGGCTATAAGCCTATCTCTGAGATTTGTGCGCGTCTTGCGCGTCTGCGTGCGCGCGCCTTTATTATTGGCCCCACTCTTTCAATAGAGGGGAAACGACATCTGCTCGGATAATCTTCCCTGCCTACTAGCCCGATCAAATTCATGTCACAGCCTCCGGGCTTTGCCCTTGGGTCAAAAGTACTACATTCAATTTCTTATAAGAGTGTTTCATCATTTTTGAACTCCGATGGAACATAATCCTATCCAACACCTTTCTTCAGTGTTTTGCTCGGCCCAACTCACAAAACTGAGGGAGAAGTTATCTCTGTAATGAATGGAGAAGTGGTAAAGCATTGCTTGAAACACTCCCAGTAAGGAAATAATGAATCGAGAAGGGACTATACAGGAAAATCTGAAATATGAGGATGCTGAACTGCTGCGCATTCAATAAATACGATATTCTGGCAGCAAGAAATCCCAAATTCCCTTCCTCCTGCACTCAGCTTGATCCTATTTAAAGTTCTCTGTTTGCCACATCTCCGTGTCAGCATCCACACTCAAAACAGTTGTGTCTGTTTGCCTTCCACCTCAGTGCATCCTCACCAGTTAGCTCTGGAAACCCCTGGTTGAAAACACTTTCTGCCCGCGCAAATGAAACTGCAGCAGATGGTGAGTTTTTTTTTTTTTTTTTTTCCGTGGGCTCATGCTCTTTTTAATTAATGGAATGGAGATTAGAGGGCATTTTCCCTGGATCATTAGTGAACAGAGGAATTAAGACATTTTGTGAGGAATAATCCCAGGGCTATCCATGTGAGGCACATGTGGTTTTCTCTCTGTGGTCATATTGACCTGCTTTTCCCCAACTTAAGTGCACGGCATCACTTACCCACAGCAGAAACTAAGTAGCTGGGGATGAGGGGACTCAAACCGCCACATTTAGGGATCAAAACTACAAAAGAGATTATCTCTTTGTCGCCGCCCCTCTCTCACTGTTTCTCACACTCATTTTGCCCCTTTTACTCTTTCTCCCCCCGTTCAAGGGCACAAGTGGAATATCAATCCTTTTGTCTTTGACTACATTTTAGCTTTAAAACTGTGGGATTAGGACAGGTTAGCCCACTTTCTCCAGCTTTAAACGCTAATGCAGTTTCAGATGGAAAACAATGTCGTGCATTCTATTCCTGAGCCAAATCCACGTTGTTTGGCGTGTTTAATGTGCGGTTAATAGCTCTGATTTGTACAGTCATACGTGCACCACCTGCTAGGATGTGCAGCTGCAGACGGACAGCCTTCAAACTGAAAGAGATTGACTCTTGTTTGTGATGGAGGATGGAAACTGTTTGAAACTGTCGCTTACTATCCAAAAATGCTACAGCACTGTGATCTAAATGCAGATTTTTGGTAAGTTTGACTGTTGGCTGTGTGCCGGCATTCATAATCGGGAGGCAGAAGCCGTATTATTACACATTTTAACTTTTTTTTAAAGAAAAAGTTAACATTTTACAGCGACCAGATGATTTTTCTTTGAAGTGCCCCTATGAAAATGTTTTTTTTTTTAGCTTTTATTAAAAATCCCACAACTTAAATTGTGTTTTAAATGCACTTAAAACACGTGTGAATAACATCAACCAAACTAGAACCTGTTAGAATAATATCCACTTAAATGAAAGGTGGATTTTTCAATAGAACCTCAGATTTTGAAGGATTTTTGACATTTGTTTTTTGATTTGTGAACGGTCTAAAAGAGAAAATAAAAATACAGTTCGCCAGGACTTTCATACAATAATTATTGTACATTTTTCTGTTGAAATTGGTAAGATTATCTTTTAATATTTACGTAAAATCGTGTTAAACTGAGTTCAGCTGTCAGCTTTGGTGTTCTAAACCCATAAACCGGAAGTCACTATTCGCATTTTCAGCTCTGTCACCATTTTGTCTGACTCCACTGTGAAAAGGGTCTATCCAGGGGCAGAAGTTGTATTTTTTTAAGAAAAAGTTTAAATTTTATGGATTTTTCTCTAAAAGTTGACATCGGTCAGTGGCCAGTTGGGCACATTTTGAGGTTGTGTGGTGGCAGTCCAGTGGCGTGGGGATGATGCCATTACAAAATCAAGTGACAGCTGGATCGCCAGGCAGCAGCAACTCTGATTGGACGATGCATCTCCATCTATGTCATCAATAGCCACTAGCCGCCTGGTAGCCTGGGAGTATATAAAAAGCAGGGCGTTCTGCAGGCATGACAGCCTATGATCATAACCAATGATTTTCAAAAAAATTAGGCATGAAATCTTAAAGATTCTTCCGATGCCTCCCCATTTGTAGTTGTTTTCGTGTCCATAGCCTTAGATACTTTATTTTACTTTTATGTTCAAATGAAAAAAAAATCAGTCTCATAAATTAATGTGGGATTTGTTGGGCTCAGTTTAAATTTGCACAGTCTGGTGAGCAGGGTAAGGTTAGAACTCATTAGCATTTGTCAGAAAGACCTTGATGCTCCGAGTTCATCAAATGAACTCAATTAAAGAAATAGCACCACCATAAATAAATAAACAAACCAACCAAAGATGCTTCGCTTCAATTTCAGTAATCCATCTGGAAATGTAGATTTTCCACAAACAAAAAGCAAAAGGAAAACTCATTTGACATTTTGCAAAATGAAAACAGAGGAAAAGCAACAACCCATTAGCGTATTACCTCATGCGTGCGGTTGACTGTGTTGATTATTAAAGCCTCTGCTGCACCACAATACTGTTTATCTTTTTTCCCTTTTATGGAAAAGTCTAATGTGGAAATGAAATAAAGGAAAAGATCTTTGTCTGAGGTCCTATGACGGGTTTTTCTACCAGAATACTAGCATACAAATGAGGGTAGCTTTTCATTGGCAGCATTAAAATGATAGCACGCCGTCTGTGTTTCCAGATGTGCATCACCATTTTTTTATTTTTGTTCTTACAAATGTTCTGAGGCAGCATGACACGTGAGAGCCAAAAGCATGACTGCAGCCACCTGATACAGTTTGCTGGCACTCTGGATTCATCTGTGTTAAATTGGTGTTGGGGCTTCCCACTGCCAAAGGACGGCAGAGGTCAGAGTCAGACGGGTTCTGTCTCACAACAGCGTGAGCAGGAGCGGATGTGTGACATTACAGCATGTCAGGTCGGAGAGTCGTGTCGCACGAGTGTTAGAGTTAAAGGTAAAATAAGAGCATTGTTTCTGAGCTTGTCCTTTAACATATCTCAGATTCCTTTTTTTTTCAATTTTCAGTTTTTATCTTTTTCTGATAAGAGATAATACATTCTCTTTAACGAAGGAAGGAGTGCCTTTTTCATTATAGATCCACCATTTTGGTGTTTTTAATATGTTCTTGTTGATTTTTTTTCATGATGGAGGACATATATAAAATAATTTAAGGCTAAAACTATGTTTCTGAGTTGTTTGTTTTTTTTATTATTCAAATCATGTTGGATTGGGAGCAGATAATTAGAAAAAGCTCCTGTTTGTCACGCCTGGGCGAGGCAAAGTCTCGCTCCAGTCCAATAAAATCCTCCACTTGAAGACTAATACATCCATTAATGTCTTCATTTTCCTCATTTGTGCTAGCTCAAATCTGTACAGCTGGATAGCTCTGATGTTTTTTTGCATTATTTTTACAATGCTAATGTTAGCTTGGAAATGTGAGGGTCTGTAAGCAAGAAGGAGGGAGTGTAAACAAAGGAATGCTGGGATATCAATGTAGTTACTGGTCACAACACAGAAGCTAATTTATTAATGAACTCCTGCTGCACTGTGGAAAACATGTCTTAAAAGTGACTTAAAAACTTATAAATAAAATATAGTATGAGAGGGACTTCAATATTATATTCAAAATTAAAAGTTAAACATTTTCATCAGTAACTTGTCTGATATTTATTTTTTTAATTTTTGTTTATTTCAACTGAAAAGTACACAAAGAAAAACAAAGTGAGATGTAACTAGTTATTTACTCAGTTACATTGAGGTTATTATCATTTTAGAGGAAAATGTACTTTGAGTGGTTTAACAGCCTTTTAGTCAACCTTGATGAAAATAGATCTATTTTATTTGTATTATTTTAATTTATTAAAATAGAAAATAGATCATTCCTGTTATCTGTCTGGTCTTATTCTGGACTGTAAAACCATTGACTGTATATGAGAACTGGAATGAGTGACTCCACCCCCCTCACATTCCAAACAGGAAGTACTTATTGGCTTCTAATAGCCAAAATCCCATTGACTCCAAAAGAAAAAAAAATAAAAACAGCAGATGCTCAGTCATTCTATTTGTCAGAAAAAACATTCTTGCTCTGCTACTTTTTTCTTAACATCTTGTTAATCTTATTATTTCTTTATTACAAGGTATTTAAGTCATGAACTGACCAACCAGATGCATCAATAAAAGTATTCGATTTCATGACAAACATGACTGACAGATTCTCTCAAGTTCATTTTCAAGTAGAAGGGGCGTGGCCTTCCAACAAGCTCACTCTTGATTGGTGAGAGAGGTTGACATGAAAAGGTTCACTCAGACTGACTCAGATCAATTACTGCTCAGTGATGTCGTCTGGCTCCATCATTGCAGCATCCATAACATGAAAAAATGGCAAATAAATTGACTTTGGTTAAAGGTAAGCCATTTTCTGTGGTTGATGAGTCAGTGATGTCACACTCACTCGGTCCAGTTCTCATGTACTCTCAATTACTGAGACCAATTTCAACACATTGGTGAATTTCTTGTGGGATTTTTAACATTATATTCTATTCTATATACAAGATGTTTTTTTTTCAATTCTTGTATTTTCTGTTAAGAAGAGTATAGAACTGAATCAGTTGTAAACTCAAAAACTAATTACTACTGGATTTTTTTTCTAAAGTATTATTTTATAAATGTTTTCATTAATTAGATTTAGTTCAGTTCAATTCTTAACAGATTGTTTCCAAATAAAACTCGTTTTTAGAACATTCGACTCTTTTCAGGGTCCAAAAAGGGCTTTTGGGTCAGGAGAACAGAGGAAGACTTGGAAGAAAGTGAATGTAATTTGTTAGATAAACTGAAGCAAAATCTAAAAAAAAAATAAAAAGGATCAATGAAAGAAGTCAAAATAAAATTGGGAGAAGCAAAATAGTTCAAAAACATAGAAAATCTTTGGACTAAAAAGCAGAGATAATTAATGTAGAATAGAAACAGCTGTGGATAATTATTACCTTAACTCACATCAGGTGTTGACACGGAAACAAGCCGGGGCAGCAGAAACTCAGCCTCAGTTAGAAAAAAAATGAATTAAAAAAAAAAATCTACCAAATCTTTCTAAAAAAAAGATGACAAACTAAAAAAAAAAGTATACAATTCCTTATCCAATATTTGAAAACCTTTTGGCAGAAACAGTTTCAGGGATAATGTTTGATTTTGTTCAATATTTAGCCTCATGTAAGCTGTTGTTGTGAATTCATGTCAGTATTTTAGGTCTAAATGAAGCAAAAATTTAAACTCTCATTCATCATCCAGGATAATGTGTAGGTAGAGGGCCTAAACGCACCAAATATAAAGGAGAAGGGAGAAGAGAAATCTTAAAATCTAAAAAACACACTTGAATGCATGAAGCAAAGCTCTGCACAATGAAGAAAAAAATAATAATTAAAAATTAAACAGGGATTTAAACTAATAAGGGGAAAACTCAACTTTACAAGAAGAAAAGAGGCCAAGAAAACCAACATAAAAGCAGAATGTATTTAAGAAAAGATTCACAAATCGGTACCAAATAATGGGGACAACCACAACCAAGAAGAAAGAAGCTCTTTCAGTTCAGACTCAGGGAATGAACAATTTAGGTCACTGCTGGATATGGGAGCAGGCTAAACAATTAACCCACCAGCAACCAGATGTCTCTGCTCCGCAGCCCTCCATCATGCACAGACAGACGGCACGCTCTGCAGTGAGGTTTGTTTTCCTCTGAGAGGACGGGCTGATGGCCACTTTGAGAAACTTTCCTGTTTCCTAAAGGAAGAGCTCCACATAAATAAAACTTTTAGATATTGACCTGTTTGTGGAGGGAAAAATATGAATATTAATACGTAATACTGTTTTACAGTTATTAAAACATAATTACTCGTCCATCCACACTGGAATATAATGTGACGGAAAAAAGTTGTCGACATTTTACAGTTATGTTCTTGCTCTATTGCAGCTTTTTTCAGACAAAATAATATTTTCATCTTTGTTTCCAACTAACAAACTAACATAAAATCTTTATTTTTACCATTAAATGGTAAAAAATATAACTGGAAATGTGGTTATCAGAAATAAACAAATAAACATATATATTTGTTATTTGGAAATTAACCAAAAATAAATAAATAAATAAATAATAAAATAACTTGAGCTTTCAAATTAAAGCATTCACAACTCTCTCATTACAAAGTGTCATGTCTAAAGCTGCAACTCTCTGGAAGATGTCATTTAGAACTGCTAGTAATTCCATACAGTCAATGTACATTATTTGAAAACTAAAGAAGCACATTAGTCTATATACAGAAAACATCAGTTTGCTCTTCAACACATACAATTCTGCCTCAAAACCCGCCTGCAGACTTCAGGTCCACAGTCTGGAAGTGCCTGTAGAGGCTGCTGCACTCAGAACTGTTTTTTGCTGAAAGCAACTATTAAATTGCCCATTTATAGAAAATGATGCCAAAGCATAAAGGAACAGGTCATGAAGTTGCTTGAAAATGGTGCATGCGCGCCTAATGTTGCTGTGTGTGCACAAATGCAGGAGTCGGTATGGAAAACAGTCGACAAATAAATGACACAATTTAAAGGTGATGTGTTTTTGGGTGTCTGAACTTTGTGTTTGAGGGAAGTGGTTCAGATGTTAGTTCTGCTGTGATGTGAAGATGAGGAGAAGTTAACATATTGCAACTGTGTCTGAAGTTTTTACAAAAAAATGAAACCTTTTTGAATCATTAAATTACTGGAAAGCCCTGGAGGGACTGATAAGCTGTTGGAGGAAAACTGTAAGAACATCATTAAGTCACAGTAGAGATTCACTGGCGTTCCAAATGACTTCAAATGCTACAGCAGGAGGCATCATTTGCATCAGATTTGTTGCTCTGTAAGTGTTGTTTGCAAAGTTTGTGTAGTTGTCCATCAATATGCAATGAAGTTGTTATTTATTTATTTATTTGTGCTTATTTCTAACTTGTATAATTTTGACAAAATATATTTTTATGGAGAGTAAAATATTGAAAGTTATTTAAGGTTTGAGTTTATTTATACTGGAATAATATTTCTTAAAATCTTTTATTTTGCTTTCAAAAAATATTTTAGCATTTGCAACACAAATGTTTTCAGATGAGTTGTTTCTGCAGGGGTCCCCAAACTACGGCCAACGGGCCAGATCCGGCCCACCTCCTCATTTGACCTACCCCCACCCCCAACACTATCAGAGATGCATATTTTTTTTTTTATCTCAATCTAGCCGATCAAGACTCACATAGAAAGTGATTTTTTATTCCATCCTTCTGCAGTCTGAACTGTGACGGGAGAAGATCGACTATTCATCTGTTCGATTTTTAAAATGTTTTTATATTGTTTTTTTCTGAGAAGATGATATAAATTCATTATTTAAAATGTGACTATGTCTGGCTTTCTGGAGAACTATGAATATTTATGTTTAGGCTGTTATTGTTACACTCCTTCAAAAACTAGACAGTTATGTGGCCCTCACAAGAAAAAGTTTGGTGATCCCTAGTTTACATGATGAATAATGTCACCAAAAAGCCAATCACAGACAAGAGGGTTCATGCTGATTGGTCTAGATTTTATCCAATCAAGTGTCTTAGCTTCAGATTGACTGTGCTTGGAGGAAGACACAGATTTTGGATTGGTATTGGTTCTGATAGTCTGGGATTCTGCAGCCTTCAACCATTTTGGCCCATTTCTCTTTGAGTAGAACCCAGAAGGAGCAGCAAACCCCCAAAAATACAACATGGTTCTGTATTTATTTATGTTAGTGTAGCGACCAGCGTATTTAACTCTTTATCACCAGAGGTCCAGCATGTTTGGGTTCTTTGCTTTGCTGTAATTTCTTAATTGTTTACACAATCAATGTAATTCCAGCAGATTCTGAATGTTAAAAATGTTACTTTTTACTTTAGACAAAAGGACAAATAAGTTCTTAAAAATAAGACAGTTTGTTATATATGAAAAATGCAACTTCTAGTAAATACATTTATTCTTCTTTGGTGAGCCATATTTCATTTACTTACTACTGCTGCCAATGGCATATATGTGTTAATGGAAGGGTTCAAGTAAAGGATGGTCTAGGTTTTTATTTTAATTTCTATCTATGTCTTTGTTTTTAATTGTAAAGTAAAGTAAATTAAGTAAAGTAAAGATAAGTAAGTTTTCAGTTAATTGTTTTTGTTTAAATTGATTATTTTAGTGTGTTTAAAATGTATAGCATTTCGGTGAATGCAAAGCAGTCTGTGTTATGAATGTTAATGTGGAAACTGATGGTGAATAAGAATGTTGGTTCATCTGTTTGAGTGATTTGAGTTTGGATGACTTGACACATGAATCTCAGGTTGGGTATTCCTCACTAATCTGCTCTTTAACATTTTTGAAACGAAGAGGCTATTTGTACGTAATTTTCTAAACATGAGCTCAACTTTTTTGTTGTTTTGCATGCTAAATTATGTGTAGTTAATGATGAATTCTGTCCTTGGAAACATTTTTTTAGTTAGATTTAGGTCAGAACCATAGACAGTACATAAAGAACTGGACTGATCATTCCCTTGCCAAAATCCCATTGACTTCCATAAATGGTAAGTACTTGTATAGCACTTTTCTATCTTCCTTGAAGGCCCAAAGCGCTTTACCTTCACAGACCCGTTCATCCATTCATCCATTCACGCAGTGACCACAGCGCTACTGCTGAACAGTGGTGCCAAACTTCCACCAGAAGCAATATGGACACAGTGTCGTGCCCAAGGACACTTCGACAGATGGGCAGGCAAGGTGGTAATCGAACCCGCAATCTACTGATAATTGACTGCCTTACCGCTGGACCACAGCTGCCTTTAGAGATATAAACAGCTATTACTCAGT
>NC_050525.1:9546372-9549186 GCF_002922805.2 Oryzias melastigma
TATGTCAGTGACACCTAAATTTACAAAATAAAACAAAAATGTTATTTCACTGTTTCATTTCTTTACCATCATTTTTCCATTGCACCATTTTAAATAAAGTTTTAAACCGACTTAAGAAACATTTCAACGTTTTACACAATAAAAATGAATTCAAATAAAAAAAATCCTACCAAATGGACACACGTTCATGAAGCCTACACAAGCAACATTTAATTTCACCGTTCAAGACACCAATCGAAACAAAATGCAACTCAAGGCTTTCTTGGTGTCTGTAAAGTAAACTTTAACCACTGCTCAAAACATATAAACCATCATCTGGATCAGATAATTCCAAAAACAGAAAACAAGAAATTCTCACCGATGCAACTTAAACTCTATCCCTTAATTCTCAATGCATTGGATGTGAAATTTTCGCTATCTAGTAAGTATAATTATGCCCTCTGTTGTCCAAAAGTGGAACATACACAACTGCTCAGAAACCCTCTTATCAATGTTGTTTCTTTCTCTCCATAAAGTCTAGTAACTAAATCCACCTGTTACCACCTGGTTACATATATTTTCTTTATCGCTAGTTATTAAAGTTATAAACTGGCCTCAATAAGAGCATGTAGTGCCCGCTGACCCCACCGCAAACATTCAACGCGTTTGATTGACAGATTGCCGGACCAATCACTGCTTGTTAACCTCGTTTGGTCCCAAAATGGCGACATCCGTACGACGGAAACATGGCGACTGAATTGACCATCTCTATTCATGTCAATGGTCAGGACGCCTTAGACCTGAGGAAGGGTTAGGGTTAGGAGGCCTGTGGCTTAAATTCTGTGTGTAAATACAACACATTTCAGCTTCGGATGTATGTAACATAAGAATGGGCTTAATATTTTATTTTAGTTTTTTTAACCCTAAAAATATAAGTGACCAACAATAAAAATTAGCCTTGTATGTACTTAAAATACATGCAGGCAATGTTCATCTTGAATTTTCATCAGTTTTTTAAACATTAGCCTTTCTCAAAATCAAGAATAATTCAGTTTTTCTGAATCTCCAGGTAAATTGGCTTTGGAACACGGTGCTCCAGCGCACTCAGTCTGGAGTCCAGCACAGAATAACTGCAGAGCCATCAGAGTGTTTCTGCTGATA
The DNA here is from genome assembly GCF_002922805.2 of Oryzias melastigma. Taxonomy (NCBI): domain Eukaryota; kingdom Metazoa; phylum Chordata; class Actinopteri; order Beloniformes; family Adrianichthyidae; genus Oryzias; species Oryzias melastigma. The sequence continues at coordinate 9,547,513 of NC_050525.1, forward strand.
AAAGTTGTACTGAAAGTCTGAGGTGTTCAAGGTGAAAAAAAAAAATGATGAGAACGCATTCTCCAGACAAACTCCTGTGCTGTTAAACACTTTCTTTGATTCTGTCTTTCAGCCCCACAGACTGCCGTCTGCCTGTCAAGCCAGCTCAATAATCCAGGTGCTTGTGGAAGAAGAATCCGATTCCACTTTCTGGAGCTCCTGATAAAGCAGAGCTGGCTGAATTGTATTGACAGGAGGAATCAAAGAACAAGATCCTCACAATCGTTTGAACTGGTATTGTGGGAAAACTATGGACGTTTGAGTGATAATCAGATACCAAATCATAAGTTATGTCAGCAACTCCAACTGTGCTTTTCCCACTGTGACACAGAAAGATGCAGTAACGAGAAAGGTTTATTGTTCAATACTGACCAGTAATTATTCTTTAAGGTGTGTTAGGGTCTCGCAGTAAAAAAAACTACAAAGTTGCTTATCTTCATTGCTGGATTACTGAATCACTATTTAGGTGGACAACAAAATATTTTTGTAGAATAACAAACTTCATTCATTACATTCATCTGAGATGACATTTAAAATAATTTACAGAGAAAAAGTTCTTTAGCTTTGAACATGTCCGTTAATTTAACCTTTGTTTTTACAAATACACTCACAAATACCTGTCCAACTGCTCAGTAACGCACATTTCTAATCAGCCAATCAAATGGCAGCAACTCAACATTCAGATGGTAGGGTCAGAACTTAGCGTCAGAACCATGAAAACATTGATCCATCCTGCCTTGTATCTACGGTTCAGGCTGGTGGTGGTGGTACAATAGTGTGGGGGATATTTTCTGGCACGTTTTGGCCCCTTAAGTACCAACTGATCATGGTTACAACTCCACACCCTACTTGAGTATTTTTGCTGACCATGTCCATCCCTTTATGACCACACTGAACCATTTTCTGATGCTACTTCCTGCAGGATAAGGTGCCATGTCATAAAACTGGAATCATCTCAGACTGGTTTCATAAACATGACAATGAGTTCACTGGACTTTAATGGCCTCCAGAGTTACCAGATCTCAACCCAATAAACTCCTTTGGCACTTTACCCTAAATCCATACATAAAAAGTGTGGCCAAGGACAGAAATTCAGTTTTAGCTACACATATTTCAGCATTCAAAATAAGGTGGAACGGGATCATGGATGTTCAGCCGACAAATCTGCAGCAACTGTGTAATGGTATCATGTCAATGATGCCACTATCATCCCTAATAAAGTGCCTAGTAAGTGTAAGACTATGGTAAATTTCTCCAGACCGTGGCTATCCATATCCCCTGCCACCAGCTGCCAGGTACCCCAGGAATATTTAAAAAGCGGGCCATTCTCCACGCCTGACGGCCGCCTGACTGGCACTGTCTACAGTCATGACCAGATCTACTAGCCACTTTGCATTGATCCTTTAGGAAAGTATCAGAATGTCTCGTCTTGACCATGGACTTAATCACCACTCGTCCCTCAGCTCCATCTGAATGAACTCTTCTAGATACATAGTTGTAGAAGCTAATCTTTCTTTAACAGTTCTGGTATCGCCTGTCCGTCCTGGGATAGGATCTCTCCCTCATGTGGGAATCCCTAAGGTTTCTTCTTTTTTCCTGACTCAGGTTTTTTAGGAGTTTTTCCTTACCAGAAGG
>NC_050525.1:9549814-9558853 GCF_002922805.2 Oryzias melastigma
AAAAGTATTCAAAAGCTATTGCTGGTGTGATTAAAAAAGAAGAAAGGAAAATAATCAGCGAAAATTAAAAGCAGAAGGGGGAGCAAAGTAGTGTGCGTCCGCACTGTAGCAAAGCCGGAAGTTACTTATACAATATCTAAGTGGTGTCCTGTGATTACGTGTGTAGACGATTAGCTCGGGTCTTAAGAGGTTAAAAACTTGTCTAAACTTCGATGACTTTTAGCCTCTGCACTTGTATTTGAACTCAAAATGGGAAATCTTAAGGTAATGTCACACTTTTCAGATGTGTAAAGCCAAAAAAAGGCTTTGACTTTTGTTGAACGCTGTTTGCTTGGTGGTTTGTTGATTTGATCTTTTTTTTTTTTCTTTGTTTTCCTGTTTCTCCTTGTGGCCCCGATAGGGATTCAGCGGGCTCAGAAGATGGATGGAAAGATGTTTGTCATGAGCATGTGGTTTTTTTTTTTAGGTAACGTAAGATGCCTGGTGGAGGACTAGCAAGCTGACCAATCAAACCTCACAGACTATCAATCGGATCCCATAAAAACTCCCAGAGAGACACCCTGAAGGCTCCTCATGATCCTCCTCAGATCTGTGTGGAGCAAAGTGGTCCCTGTGTGCTGGGATGTGTGGGACATTTGTGGACAGGTGAAAACCATACGGACTCTGACTTCCTTATTGTCTATTTTATATAAATCAGCTAAATTAGTGAGACTTTTCAGCTTTTTGTCAACATCTTCTTCAGGTTTTTATTGGTAAATTGTAATAACTTGCAAGCGCATACTGCTTTATTTCTTCATTTTAGAGTATGAGGAGCATTCCTTTGTAAGTAACAAAGTTGTCAGCAAACAACTAAAGAACAGACTGCAGCTGACAACAGGACAAAAGAACAATCCATGACTTTCATGCCACATGGACATGTGTGGGCAGGGAAAAAAAGAACAAAAATCACAGACTCAACTCACCCGGACATGAACATTGTGGACCGCTCCCCTCCAGGAGACATGTTCTGAGTCAAACTGTCAAACAGAACACGTTTTTATCCATAGCAGCTCTTGCAAAAAATTGCACTCAAAACTAACTCTCATTTGTAAAAGTTATAGGATTATAGGATTATAGGTTATTTTTCTTGTCATTACATGGTTGAAACATGTTTTCTTGACTATCCTGCCCAGGGATTCAACATCTGTGAGCTTAGCTTTACCATGTTCTTCCATATTTGATATTTTTTAAGGATAAATTGGCTCAAAGTTCAATAGAAGCGAACGGGATTCAATACAAAACTCTTGAGTATTTTAGCACATCAACAACAGCGTTCTTTGTTTTTAGAAAATGTCCTCATTGCAACAGATACTAGAGAGAAGTTTTAAATAATAATAATAAAAAATCTTCTTCATAAAAACATAATAAAATAGGGGTAGATTCAGGGCCGGCCCTGAGCATATGCGACCTAGGCGGCTGCCAAGTGCGCCTTCTGCTGGAGGGGGCGCCAAATCACAATTCTTATTTATTTGTTTTTTTTTTTTTAATTATTAAAAAAAAAAACTTTGACATACAACTCATTTGATGAATAAAGTAATTAAAAAACACAAATAAAATAACTCAAAAATTTTACGTAGTCATCATTTTTTACCTGTGCATTCACCACGCCCCACCCCCAGACAGTTGATTCAAAAAATACTCTTGTTTTGGTCGAAAAGACATATTTAACTTTTGATCTACTTTTTTCACCCTAACTTTAAACCTTTAACAACGAAGATCCCCTTTTGCCTAGGGCGCCATGCAGCCCAGGGCCAGCCTGGGTACATTTACCAAAGGTAGGCGATTGCCCGAGGCCTCCAACACTTTTAGGGCTCCGAAATGGACACTTAAAAAAAATTCTAAAATAATTTCCATGGGTATTATTATAACTCGGCCATAAAAAAGAAAATATTAACAACAAATCACTGGAATTACATAAGACTGCTCGTGTGGAAATGTTTTGTCCTTTTCCAGTATAGCAATGGACTATTTTGTCAACATCAAGTTGGTGACCGATGAGCAGGTTTTTCATTGCAAGCAGAGAGAGACATTAAAATAATTTATATTAAATTGTATTTTAAAAGTGTTTATGGGAAATAAATAATGCTTTGATGACCAATTGTATTCCTATTAAGCCTTTTATTTATAAAACTAAAATTTTAATCTCAAATTTATGCTTTTAAATAAATAACAATAGTTTATCTTTTTTCCCATAAGGTTGATGACAGTCTCCCGTCATCACTATGACAACAAGCATCACTGTTTACCTTCACATTTGCTTTAAATCTTGCTGAAAATTTGACTGGTACTTAAGTAAAATGTACTCCTTTTTTGTTGTTTTTGCTTTGAAAAAAAAAACATATTTTTTACATTTAAATTAAATTTATATTACAACTATTCATTGGCTGTTGCACATTTTAAAATATAAATATAAACAGTTAAGTTTTTATTTGTAGCAACTCTCCTTTCATTTTGTTCAGTAAAGGACTACAGTCTTATGAATAAAGATGAAGTTGAAGTTTTTTGAAGATTAAGTGTTGCAAGATCTTGCATCATGCAAGCAGGTCAGAATGAGCCGTTTCTGACAATGTACACCCCCTCCCTCATTAAAGCGGAGAGTAAAAACACAGCTTTTATTCCTCTGAAACACTTAGAATTATTCACTACAGGTGCTTTCAACTTGTAATGAATAATCAGAGTCCAGTGTCAGATAATGGCCCATAGTTTTCTACAGAAAATTTCAAAGGACTTGCAAGAAGGAGCGGCTCTCTGACTTCTTTATCAACAAGCCAAAGCCCGACTGAACAAGCTGTTTGAGCTGTTAAAGTGTGTGTGTGGGTGTGTGTGTGGGGTGGGAGGGGGTTGCCAGGTCAGAGCACTACTGACATGTACAGCCTGGTTACAACAACCTGGCTTCACCCATAATAAGGAGAAAGCACGGTGGACATCATTAAAGTGTAAGGATTGCAACCCCAAATCCCTCAATTTATTTATTTTTTTTAAAGGAAGGGGAGGCCAAAAAAGGAAAAATACACAAAGGAGCCTCTGGGTTAGCTTTAAAACAGAATATATTAGGGATGTAACGATTCATTTTAGCAACAATTCGATTCATAGTCAATATTTGTTCATTTTGAACATTCTGATTCACTGATCTAAAATAAATCCAGGACACTTTTAGCCAAAAATTCAACCACAGACATGTACTTGTTACTGAACAGTGCATGTGAAGTTTTCCAGATACCTTGTATTTCTTGCAAGATAATAAGTTAAATATGTGTACAAACAAGTAAACGAGAATTAATGTCAAATCCGTTCATCTTTTAGTTTCATAAAGTTTGTTTTTTCCACATAAAAATAATACAAACAGAACACTATTAGAACATTGTACTACACTGTATTACTGTGTATTTTCTAAATTCGAAGTGTTTCCACACATTGGACTGGAATGATGGTTGATCAGTTGTCATTACGTTAGTTGGCCCATACACACATTTGGTCCATCCTAATTGCATTTTTCCATATCAATTTATGATTTATTTCATTTTTGGAATAATTTTTTATTGGTATAGATCGATTCGATTAACAACTTGCCTCAGACAGACCAATCTAGTTGAAATGTTGGAATGGAACTGGATTCATTAATGAGTAGATTACATGTTACACCCCTCTAGAATGTATGGATTACAAAAGACAACTCAAGTGGTCTACAAAAAATAACTCCAAGGATCCTAATGTCAAACTGTCACGGCCACAGTTGGGAATAATAAAAAATAAATAAATCTAATTAAAAATAGAGTTTTCTTTCTTTTTTTCTAAACCCATTTTGCCCATTTAAACCCACTCGTGGGCAAAGGCAGGGAAAACCCTGGACAGGTCGCCAGTCTGTCAGTCTGTCACAGGGCCACAATCACACACAGACTAATATTCACAACTAGGGACAATTTAGAGTAAACATTTAACCTATGGTTAATTAAAAATATAGCTTTTTAAAAATTAGGCATGATCTTAATTTAAAGTACACACTGAATTATCTACTTATTCTGTTCCCATTGTGATGTGAGCAAAGAAAACATATATGTTCCTCATACTGTATGACAACTCTCATTTTAAAGACCAGGCCAAAAATATTATTACGAGCACCCCGATTACAAGATTTAGTGCATGAACAGATAATTTTACTACTTTTTAATGATTTTCTTCCTATAATTAAGTTTCTTTTCTTATTTTTTAGGCTACTTCTTTTGCAGTGTAGGTATTCATTTTAATTTTTTTTGTATATGATCAAAGTAAAACAATAGTAGATTGAACTTGTTTGCAAAATACTAAAAACAAAAAAAGCTTCCTTAGAAAATGTTATTCAAATCTTATTAACACAAAACGTAATAACACATGTAAATACAAAAAGGCTATGAGATACTGGGAGTATTGCAAAATAACATTTAATCACTTATTTAAGAAAAATATAATAATTTGAATAGATTACAAGAATGAACAATCAAATCCTTTATGGCTCCAGTTGGCTGGTTTGGCTCGTCGCCATTTGGCTCATAATGTAAAGAAAATGTTGAAACTGGTTGTTAAATTACAAAACAGTAGTCGTTTTCCCAGTGAGCGTCAGTATTTCTCTTCTCTTCACCGATGTTTATTCAGACAGTTTTTAATCTCAGCAGGAGATCATTTTCTCTGTTGTGTTGCTGTCAGTGAGTTTTATGCCATGACCAGAAGCGATGGCATCGTTCTCTTTAATCTCTGCAGAAACACTGACTGCTTTAATACCATGGTGCATCAACAAGGTGTTGTTTTTTTTTTTTATATATAAGTTACGGAAGGACGACGGAGAACTTCTTTTTAGGTCATTAATTTTGTTGGCTCCAACCGTGCGCTGGCCATATTTTCCATCCCTAGAGTAAAGCATGCCCCAAGTCTGCTTGATTTAATGTATTATTCTTCTGTGCAGTTTGATGGGTTTTTGGCTTCCTTGAACAGTCAGGAACATCCTGCTACCAAGAGTTATCTGCTTCAAATCCTTTGCACAGTAAATTCTTTTCAGGTGTAAAAGAGTCAGGGTGAAACCAGTTTTAAGCCTTGAAACTAAAACCAGACATTTGTAAATAATTCAGTAATGACTATTTCACTAAGAAAAAGGAACTTAGTTAATTGGGAAAAAAATAAATGTTAAAAGTGAAAATTTAGTTAAAAGGTTCATTTGACAAACAAAAACAAATATTTACATGGGTTCTGACCTCAAGAAATAAACATATTTTTAATTTGCTGCTTTGATGATATGCTGAATTCTTTAAATATCTTTAATTATTTTTGTTTCCATGAACCTCTTAGGCTAGTCTTTCAAGTTTATAATGTTAACAATTTTCAAAACTGGTGATAATGAGAAACAGAAATCAAGTATCGCAGTCTTTAAAAAAAAAAAAATTTTCTTGTTTTTACATCTTCTGCTTATTTGGCACCAGGTTACAGCAGCAGCCAAATCATAGATGCCCAGAGCTTCCTCCAGTCCTGCACATAGAACCCCAAGGTGCTCCCAGGCCAGTCCAAAGACAAAGTCTCTCTAGCACCTCCTGGATCATCCCCCTGAGCCTCCTCATGGTGGGACATGCCCGGCATGGCTCCTCAAAGGAGGCATCTAAAAGAAACGTCCAAACCACCCTCAACTGGCCCATCTTGATTTGGAGAGGTGGCTCCACTCCAAGCTCTTCCCGAGTGACAAAGCTTCCCTCCCCAGCCAACTCTCAGAGGAAACTCATTTTAAATGCCTGTTATCAGGATTATGTCCATGGGCTCACATTGCATCCAGTCTGGAGTCTTTAGGTATCTTAAAAAGTGTAAGAGGCCATCACTGCATCCAGTCCGGTCCATCCTCTCTGGCACTCCAAATCTGTTTCAATGGCTTCAATTTTTTGGCGGACGCCAGAGCACTTTTTGTGAGTTGGGGCTTTTATCAACCTAAACCGGAAATCATGCAAGCGAGTGTAACGTGCATCCAGTATATTCTTCAAAATAAAGCCTATTTTCCACTGTAAAGATTGTGACATTGTGACAACCAACCCCAGTCTCTCCTGTTTGTTATAATACGAGTAACACAGTCAGATATCTAGATTTAAGCCTATAGAAGACAAGAGTATTAATAAAAGTTCTGTGCTTATCCATTGTATAGACAAGTCACGTAGAAAAATAATTGTTGTGATTATAATTCAAAATCATGGCGGAATGAGGGTTTGTTTACTCGTACTTCCTATCTAAATAGCGGGTCATCGTGTTAACTTGCGTGAGTTCGGAGTCTCGTGAGGTCGGCAGCAGGACCACAGCCGACAATGTAATGCATCTGCCTTAGCTAGACCGCTCTGGCATCTGTACCGGAGCCGGACCGGATGCAGTGTTGTATGCTGCTTGAACTACCAATATCAGTCAGTTGCTTTGAGAGGCCTCTAGGCCAGTCAAGCTCAATAGGACTCTTTCTTCAGCTTGATGGCGTCCTTTACTTTTGCCAATAGATTGTCACACCAACTGGCACCAGATCTTGGTCAATCTTGGGACTGGGTCAGGATGGAATCCTGGTGGGGTGGGTCTGGACAATGTATCGGTTCTTGTCTTTGAAGACCCACTCCAATCATCTTGTGATCTTTTTTCTTTTTTTAATTATTATTATTGCCTTTTAGCTATGATTATGCAGTTTTCAGCCAGAATCAAAAACCTGTGTTGTTTTCTAGGACATAGTTTCTGCAGAGTGGTAGTAGTTCATTAGAAATTCACCTCTGAGTTGTGAATGGCATGGTTAGCACGGAGTATTTCTTCCCCTATTCCTCTTCATCCATCTGTTTTCACACTCTTCCAATAGCTTTCAGTCCCTCACCCGCCCCAACCCAACGTATGGTTCTGGTCGTCTTCAAGCGGATATATCAGAAAATTGAGCTTGTGGCTTGCCTTTGTAAGTCCTACCACACTTACAAGCTTTTTTCATCTGCTCCTGATTCACAACGATTTGAAGAAAAAACTACTCAGAAAGGCAGTTTAATCCTAATTTTCTTTATATATGTCCTCCATCATCAGATAAATGCTGCAAGAACATATTTAAAAAAACTCTATTTTCATCTGAGTTTAATATAGATTAGTTGGGTTTGAACAGCCATGTTTGCTGTGGAGCATTAGCCCCAAGGATCACTCAAGGTCTCAAACCCTGTCATCACATTCAGGTGGCAGTTGCTGGAGGGGCATTTTTCTCATAAACTACAGTCATTTACATGCAATAAAGTACGTTTTGCTGTTGTCATAAGAGCTCTTTGCCTGTCCTCATGAATGCTGTCTGGGAGCAGGTTTTATGCTGCTCAGATGGCATATAAGTTTCATAAAGGGGGTTATAAAATAACCCACATACAACAGAAGTGCGCAATGTTTCCACAATACAATATTATTGTGCTCTGGAGCAGATGGTCAGCTTGGAGTGTTGTTTTCAGTATGTTTTTTTGAACAACCACTTCTGTGTGTATTTGTCCAGCTACTTCTGATCAGAGGAAAAATCGATTTTGCTATTTACATCACTCATCATATTTATCCAAATAAATTAAGGTATTTTATTATTTAATCTAACTTATAAATCGTGGTCAAATGATTGTTCATTGATAATTTAATAAGGCAAAATTATCTTAGATGTCAGGACTTTTCATTTTTAAACACATGTTAGGATCCCGGTCTGTTCCAGTCTCTCTCTCTCTTGCTGTAGGAGTTCAGTAGCTGGAGCTGCCTCCTCCCCTGATCCCTCCTCCTTCTCACCAGGAGCCCATGTTCCCATTAACACTCCTGTGGGATAAAAACCCAGCTCATTCCCTCTCAATCCCAGATCATCCTTATGTTCCTTCACCGTTACTCCCAGCCTGCCTTGCTGTTCATGCTCAGTTCCTGTCCTGATTTCCAGCTCTCATCTCCAGGTCTTGAAAATAAAAGAAAGCCAACTCACCTGCCAGCGAGTCCAGCCCAGTCCACCCTCCTCTCCCGATTAAGACTTTTGGTCTCAATTAACTGTTGAAGTGGTGCAAATCTTGCTCCAGACTTTTTCTTTCACAGCTCTATTCCGATAGACACTATGTTACCAAGAGTATTCACTCACCTGCCTTGACTCACATATGAACTGAGGTGCCATCCCATTCCTAACCCATAGAGTTCAATGTGATTTGGGTCCACTTTTTGCAGCTATTACAGCTATTCTGGGAAGGCTGTCCACAAGGTTAAGGAGTATGGTTTTAGGAATCTTTGACCATTTTTCCAAAAGTGAATTAGTCAGATTGGTGGAGAAGGCCTACCTCTCAATCTCATCCGAGAAAGGGTTCTCTCGGGTTCAGATCAGGACTCTGAGCAGGCCAGTCAAGTTCATCCATACCGGACTCTGTCCTCCATGTCTTTATGGACCTTGCTTTGTGCACTGGTGTACAGTCATGCTAGAAGAGGAAAGGCCTGCTCCAAACTATTCCCACAATTTTGGACGCATTGGATTGTCCAAAATGTTTTGGTATCCTGAAGCATTCAAAGTTACTTTCAATGGAACTGAGTGGCCGGAGAAACAAGCCCACACCATCATCCCTCCTCCACCAAATTCCCCACCCGGCACAATACAATCTGAAATGTGCCATTCTCCTGGAAACCTCCATGGTCCATCAGTGTCATGGTTCAACCTGCTACCTCCTCCTTCGACCACCAGAGGGAACTCTCACCTGAGTTTTGACCATCTCATCTACCTTCACTCAGGACTCTGATCATCCTCAGCTGTTTTCCATCTGCTCATCACCACCACAGTATTTAGTCTGGTTTCTCACCACAGCTCACTGTGAAGTCTTGTTTGGCCTGCATCCATTTCCGAGCGTTTATTCCTGTTAGATCCTCTGTGTACTGACTCTTGCCTGCCTCCTTGACTCCCTGCCTCGTCCCTGCAGTTTGACCCCAGCCTGTACTGACTACACCTTGCTTTGTCCTGCATGGGTTTGTTTACCTTTATTAAACCACGTTTGCATATGG
>NC_050525.1:9558918-9573364 GCF_002922805.2 Oryzias melastigma
CCACACACCTCTGCCTCTTCGTCACAATCAGACTGCCAGATGGAAAGGTTTTCCACTGGAGGTAAGTGAAAAACAGTAAATATTGACACACATAAGGCTCCATTCTCCAATCCAACATGCTGAGTTAACAGATCTGATCCAATTATAGGTAAAATCAGTCCAACCTATGACTCAAGTACTACCCAGCTTTCGGATTACCAAAATAACGCCTTAGGGAGTATATATGTATGTGTGTGTATGAATGTACACTACTGTTTTAAATGCATTCAAATGTAAGATTCTATAGTCCTGTGATAGCATGCTGAGGCTTCTTTAAACTTCTGCAAAGTGCTTTCTTGTGCCATTCAGAATATCCATTATTTCAGAAACATCACTGATATATTCCTTTTTTCTGATGAGTGATTTTTAGTTCCTCTATACAATTTGCATGCAGACCCATCATTCTTGCATTGGTTCACTGCTTTCTTGATTCTGACACTAACAGGATTAATTTCAGCAATTTACCCTCATTTGCATATTAAAGTGAGCTTTCTTAAACCGCTGGGCTTTCATATCTCTCCTCTTATCCTTTTAGCAAGCAAAGCTCATTTTACAATTGCTTTCCAGAGAACTTCTCATATGCCTGGCAGTTGATTTATTTGTCTGAAATTTGATCAATTCAGTGGTCGTTTTTTTAATTATTTTTTTTTTTATTTTATTTTATTGTTTTCCACAAGAATGCGTCTCTTTCTTTAAAAGGGTTTTATCATTCATGCAAATGCTTGTCGGTGAGGAGAGCACAGAACTTGAGACCACATCAGACAGTTTGCATTAAATCCAAAGGTTACAAGTAGCATCTTTGCCCACTACAACCATGTAAACACATTGTGGTGTTTGTAATTAAATTGGTTTAAAAATATTAATTCTGTCTCCACATTATGTAGTCTTGACTATATCTACAGCTGGTTCTATATAAATCCAGATGCTAGTCATGTGGAATATAAATATATTCTATCAAAGGAATACTTTAGATAGCTTTTCCTTAAGGACATTTGCTGGCCATTCAAAGAACATCATGGACCTTCAGCGGTGTGGACAGGTGCTAAATTCTGCTGGGAAATTTAATAGCCTCTTTATACAGCTAAGGGGAACATATGTTGCTCTAGAATTTGCTAATACTGTAGATAGCTGCATTGATTGGATTGTAGAAAACAGTGGACGAACACCAACAGATGACCATTAGCCACCACTGTCTGTAGAAACTTCAGACAAAACTTGTCATTTCTGTACCTCTCCACTCTTATTTCTGACTCTGGGACTTTGATTTTTAAATGAAATGGAAACTTTAGTTTTCTCTAAAAAGGAAAACTTTGGATCATTGAGCAACCATCCACTTTTGTTTTTTTCTCCATTGCACACGTTGGACGTTTCTGTCGTATCTGGTTCTAGAAGGGAATGATACAAGAAAATATTTATACCAACTATCTAGTGTTCATCTGTGTGGTAGCTCTTGCTGCAAGTCTCAGTCAAGCCCTTATGATGCTCTTCTATATCGCCGTTGTCAAACTCCAGGTCTCAGGGGCCAGTTTTCTACAAGCTTTCCAAGAAACGTGTCATTGTAGCCCCTTATTGACACCTGATCCAAGTATTCAGCTGCAGGCAGGTAGGGCAGAATGTTGGCCCTCCAGGCTTGGAGTTTGACACTCCTGCTCTAAATTATTAAATGGACTTCACTTGCTAATCCTCTTAAGGCTGTAGTTATCCCTGTAGCTGGAGCACATTTTCTTCCCCCTCAATTTTCTGTTAAAATGCTTGGAAACGGCACTCTGTGAACAACCAGCTTGATTAGAAAGGACTTTTTGTGGCTTGCCATACTTGAGAAGGTGTTGATAATAGTTTCTGGGCTTTTTATCAAGTCAGCAACTTTTCCTATCACTACATAAACTAGTGACCCAGACTGAAAGACCATTTAACCCTTTAACAATGAAGTGTTGACATTCTATCAACCACCGAAACTCTTTAATCATTTACGCAATCGACATGATCCCAGCACATTCTAAAGTGGAGAAAACCAGGTTTGCAGTATTGTGCAACACTTGTGTGTTGGATGTTGGTGCAAAAACTGCTTTTCTCTGCATCAGAATCAGCTAATTCACATTGATCGCATAAACTATCAAAGAATTATGGTATGTCAAAGAGCATTATTTACAGTATGAGGCTTACAGACACAGAAAACTTTTTCAGGTGTTGTTATTTGGCTGCTTACAGTATTTACAAGGAAAAATATATGGCTAAAAATAATTATTATGTCGTTATTTATGAAAAAAGGTAACAACGATTGGGTTTTCATAATAGAGTTTAATAAGCCTTAATCAAAATGTTTTCAACATGACTCGTTTTGCTCTTTTCTTCATAACTTATTGTGTGAAGCTATGGTAATTAAACTTAAAAAGATACATTTTTATAAAATACTGTGCGTCCACATTTTGTTTTTTTGTATCATCACAAAAAAAGCACAGTTAATAGAACACGTATGTGCTAATTTGTTGTTCTTTCATTGACATCTTAGGTCTTATCTGATGAACGACCTCGGCATAGTTTCCTAATTTAAACTATTTAACCTGATAGAATGACTGACCGAGCTTGGTAAAAATGTATTAAAACCTTTTTTTTCATTTTTTTTAAGGTAAATACATTTTCTTCCCTTATAGTCTCCTCATGTCTTTTTGAGTTTTTCACATGTATTTATGGAATCTTTTTTTATATATATATAAAAGACAACAATTGTAATAAAAAAACAATTATATTTTTGCATTTTTTATGCTTTTCTTTTTAAATCAGTGTCAATTAAATTGTCTTGAAGATGTTCTGTTTGAATTAATGAGCCTTTGTGATGTCACAAAGACACAAGCCCCGCCCAGCGTGCACAAATGATTCTGGTCCAGGGGAACAGAAGATCACATCTACCCACTTCTCTGCTGGGGTTGCAACTCAATGTAAGGCCAAAGCGATATTAGCTTTCATTCTTTTCCAAGGACTAGAATTTCTTGCTCACAGCAACTTAAATGAACAATCGCTAATCTATTGCCAGCACTTGGAAAAAGACTGTTTCGTCAACTGGAAGAAGAACGAATCCTGTTTTTGTATGAAATTAATTTTGAGGAAGGATGCGATACCCTCCAACAAGACACCATCATGTGGACAGCCTCCAGATTCCCCGCTAGGTTTTTTTTTTTAAGCTGATGTTTGTTGCCCGTATTTACATGCAGCCAGCACAAAAAGTGATGGAAATTCTTCTTGGCTGCACTTATTGAATACAGCTGAATTGCTGCACGTATTTTAAGTGCGTCCAAGGCTAGGTTTTGTTTTTGGCCGCAACAATTTTATAATAACCTTTATGTTTCAACGTTTAGCAGTACAAATCATGCTAGTAAATCAGACGTGTATGATACAAAAACATTATTCTGATGTGTCCACTTGAAGACAAAGCTCTTCACTTTCCTTGTCCGAGCTGGCATCTGGCTCAAAGCAATACGGCTGGACATTACCAATATTACTTGACATGTTTTCGTAACAGCATTCAAGATTTATGCTAGTGAGACACAGCTAGCATCATAAGAAAGGGGGAGGGGTCAAGGGTGGGGCTACACAGCTCAGCTCAAACAGTCACGCTCATGTAGAGGATATTTTGGAAACTAGAGCTGTAATGAATATCCGGGTGCTCGAGTACTCGGGATCTGCTCCAGAAAATTTTAGTACGAATAATGTATTTGTGAGATCGCTGTTTCGCAATCTTTATAAATTTAGTAAAGTGTAGTAAAATATTATCTTGGAACGATTTATTTTTGCTGTGAAATACAGATTAATGTAGGATTTTAAGTTTACAAACTAAAACAAAGCCGAAAGTCCTGCAGTACAATCACCGGAAGTAAACACATCTTAGTGACGGTGAAGCTTCTGGTTTTCAGAATAAGACTAGCGAGAGCTTTTTTCCGTTCAAAACTGAAGTTCTGAACTTCTGAAAAATTGAATTAACTTTAACACCGGAGCTATAGCTGCAGTGTTTACATTCTTTTAGTTATGGTAACTCTTCAACATTTGACGCAATTAACGAAACTCCAACTTATTCTGAAGCGGAAAAAACAGCCTTGCGCTGCTGAAAGGTGGATAGAATCAACGTGAGAAAAAAATTCCTTTTTCATACAGGCTCTGCACCAATATGTAATAGAATGTAAAATGTAGAAGAACTTTGAGGATAGAAAACTGTGGAGAACATTTTCAGGTTTTGCTGTTAAATGATCCAAAACAACAGTGATTTTTAAAAAAATAATTTTTAGGTTGTTTATGTTACAGCTGAACTTAACCAGAAGGTTGATGAAAAAAAATGATCTCCTGTTCTAAATAAAGGTATAAATGGAAGTGATTTAATACAAATAATTTCTATTTTCATCCATCCAGTAAATAGACATGCACATGGCAATAAACATTATATTAAAAAAGTAAGAATCGTGGTTCAATTCGTGAATCGAATCGAATCGTATTGCCACCTAAGCAATGATCCACAGCCCTAATGGAAACAGAGGCTTTAGTTTAGAATTAAATGTAGCTTTAAGATATTTAGGTTGTGGGATTTTGGTTAAAAACCTTGTAATCGCAACTAAAACACCAATGGAAACGTTAAATAAAAAGTCTTAGGGGGACTTTAAACATATTTATCTTAGATTAAAGAGGTTTTTAACTTGTTATTGATCATTTTTTGGCACCGTCAAGACTTTGATTAAGGATTATTTACATCTGTAACAACCTTGTGGCCAAGCAAGTTTAATCAATTCTATCACAAGGTATATACTAAATATAAGGCACGGGAGAGTGCAGAAAGAACAGTTTTTTATCATGTCATATACTTTATGAAAAAAAATCTCAGTGTATCTGTTGGTCAGAAAAATCTCCTTACATGCAAAATAAAAAATACAAAAACATGGTAATCCTGGTGAAAAACATAAACAGCAACCACAAGACATGGAGCAGACTGATCCCAGCGGGTGCAAACCACCTTTGTGATCTTGACAAAACAATCTCGAAACTAAACCCCGAAGAAAAAGGCCACACCCATCACACTATGACTGAACCCAGTGACGCGAACTGGTCCGCCGTCACAACCAGCTGCTCACTCGGAGCACGCCACACAACAGACTGCACCGCAATCAGGTCATTACAAGAGCAGAGAGAGGGCACTGCTGTTGGAAAAATAGACAATTCATTTCATAGAGGAAAACAACAACATTAAGTTCTTAACAAACTGAACTAAAATGTCAAGTAGAAAGAACACAGATGTGCAGACACAAAATTGCCAAGCAAAAATAATGAGTTCCCTCAAAGAGTCTCTGGGATTATAACAAAAGGAAATCTTCATTCAAAGTCCCTCTCCAATGAAAACCATGTTTTTTGACTTTTTAACATGTATGTGTGGCATTTTTCTTATGAAAGAGAACAAATGTAGTAAGAAATCATTTCGTTTTTGCACTTTCGAGTATTTCTCCTTTTAAATCGCTGTCACTCAAACGCTGCGTTTGAATTAATGAGCAGTTACTATGTCACGATTGCTCTGCCGCACATGGACCAAACCCCTCAGCTGGCAAAGCAAGCATGCCGAGCTCAGGTTCCGGAGAGGAGAAGATAATCTTCCCGTTGACTGCAGTCAAAATAGCTGCCGTTCACATCTCCGTGGTCAAATCAGCTGTGGAAAATCTCCACCAGACTCCACTGAGCATCTTGATCTGACCACAGAAATGCGAACGGCGGCTCATTTGACTGCAGCTGTAAAGGATCAGTGAAAGTTTGGTCCTCGAAGCTCTCAAGCTGAATACTTTAATATTCTCACATCAGGATTTAATAAAAAAAAAAAAAAGCTAAATCTCGCCCACTTCTTGATAAAAGTTGTCTTAGACCACTTCCCCAGTAAAATAAAATGTTCTTTCTTTTTATTTTTTATTTCCTTTTCTTTTATAGTTATTGGATAGATAATCATGTTGTGGCTGTCCAAATGTGAGAAAATGACTGTCATCGCCCTGCAAAGCAACTCAAATGGGAGCGGGGAGAACTCTCAACATTTGAGACAGACTCAACTTGGTTTGCATGAAAGTTAATTCCTCCTTTGTATATGCAGTAAAAATATTTATACGCAAACAGTTGGCTCATTACAGAACATTAGCGGTTTGAAAGGAAAATCTGCCATTTGCTGTGCAGCTGTTTCTTTGTGTAAAGAGGGACTAAGAAGGAAAAAAATGAGGAATAACTGTGACTTCTGTTAAATCCATTATTTAGAGCTATTAGCTCCCAACTCAAGGGTTGACTGTTGGATTTCTGCCTTCTCCAGCGCCGTGTCATTGTCTCCTTGGTGAGCCCTCCTAAATCAAATAATAAACACTTGCTGTGGATGATAAATGTTCTTCCCAATTTTTTTCTTCAACATATCTGTTTTTTTCTGGCCGATTCTGAGTCAACTGATGAAAAGAGGAGTGCCACCTCTGTCCTCGTTCAGCTGTGCTCTGCGGTGCGGAGATCACCTCAGCGCAGAATCTCCTTCGGACGCAAAAATGTCATACAGACGTCTTGAGTTCCAAACGGGAATAAGCAGGGAACACTACGTCATTTTATTGGATTCCTAATGATCCGGATATGTGAGCTGAGTGGATCACAGCCACTAAAAGAGCCAGGAAGATGGGACTCTCCAGCGGTCGGATCCTGTTTGTGCAGCGATTACTTTATATCACGTATGTTACCATATAAAAAGCTCACTTACTTTCATTATATGCAATAATCCTGGTTTCGGATTGATACTAGTGTAAAACCACAGTTCATTGCATGCAATTTGTGGGGATAACCGTGTCGTGTTTAAGTTAGCAAGCGCTAACGTAGCAATCAAAATATGGTTCCTGGAATGTTGATGTATTCTGTGGGAAGAAAGAGTGATCATCCATAGAGTCTTGACTTTATTCCATCCATTTTCAACTACCTTCCATCTACAAGGAAAAAGAAAAATGACACGTTAGCCAAGCTAATGTCAGCAAACAGCCTGACACTGCTGCTAGCTATGCTAATGTTACGCTGCCTGCAATGTAACACTTCTGATGCAATCATTTTTATTGCCTATTCACTGTTTTTTAAGTCAACTTGACCAAATTGATAAATATATGTGGCCTAAAAAGCTGAAAACATGTGATCATTTTTTGAAAACCGTGTCTGTCTGGTCTGGCTGCTCCCCCATCGATGTGTGCTTGTGTGAGCAAGTGGGTTGATGAAAAGCAGCATAAAGGTGCAGGACATTGGACATTCAGAAAGACTTTACGTTTAAAAAAATAACAAAAACTTCCATATCACAGGTAACTTTTTTCAAGACATGTCTTATCCACAAATGTTCAAAGCTATTCAGATCCCCCCAAAGTCATGGAAGACTGAGGCTTAATTTGCAATTCAGAGACACCTTAGCTATTTTGCATGTTTTGCACAAAAAAAGAAGAAAAAAAAAACCTGTGAAGGAGAATTATGTCACCTTAGATTAGATTCGAAAATGTTTGTTTCAAGTAATCAAGAAAAAAATAAACAAATTCATGTGCAATACAATCAATCATCAGAAGTTTACATAAAGACGTGTCAAACACAGGAAAACTAGACATTAAGAGATTGCTTTAAAGGGAGAGGAAGGACGCGGATTCATATAATCCCACCTCGGCTCGACCTTTACCATTTCCTTTACATGTATTATTATTATCCGGTTTGCAACTTAAGATCAGATATTTTTATATTTCCATCCTAGATTCAGACTAAATTGATTGACTAAATCAAACTTCTTTAAAAAATGTTTTACTGTAAAAGAGTCACACTAGAGTTTCCAGTCAACTCTTTACTTGTAACATATTTGGTGTGCGCATGTCTGAGGCTCCTATCTCATTAGCATGATCCAAAGCTTCTATAAAAACCCATTTGGTCCATGTTTTCCATCCTGTAGTTCATCATCATTCCACTAGGGGCAGCAGAAGGACTTTTCCTTCTCATTTCAAAATGGCTGCCTCCATGACATCTCAAAAACACGTTTTCAAAACTTCATATAAAGTGCAATAATAAACTTTTAAGAGCATCCTTGACATACAAACTATTCCCTCTACATATTAAAACAAATTATGTCCCCATCTTGTAATATTAGATCAAATTTCTTTTTATTTCTCCCTCTAAAAATAAGAAAGAGATCCATTTCAAAACAATTCACAATATTTATCCCTGTTAATAATTTTAATATTTACAGGGTTTAATATTGAAGATAATATATGTCGAATATGTAAACATAATATTGAAACCCAAAGGGATCTATTTTATGATTAAAACAGCAATTTTTGGTGAGATTTAGGCTATAAGAATGTCAACAAAAAAAAATACAAATTTGTTGTTTACATACTTTCTTTGAAAAAAAAAAACAGTTTTTGTTCAACAACTTAGTAATCTTTGGTAAATTTTATTCACAAATGTTAATTTTCGAAACAGAGTCCCATTTTTTTGTTTAAAAAAACGAGTTTCATCTGTTTTTCAAATCTCTAAAAAGATAAAAATAAAAATAAATATGAATCCCACATAAGGTTTAAACTGTTTATCAGTTTACCCGGACTGATGTGATCTTTCCTTAGCCTTTTTTTAATGGATAAGCTCAGTTTGGGTTATTTATATATTAATTCATTCCAATTTAATGTTTATTTTTAATTACAGAATTTTTCACTTTTTTAAAAATTGTTTATATATATTTAAAGTTTAATTTTATGTTGTTAATTTGGTTGATGTTAAAATAGTTTTTTCAGTGTTTTCTTTTCTTTTTCACTTTTACTAATGCTTAAATTGAATTCATTTTTTCTTCACATTCATTTATGCGTCTTAAACATTGTTGTGAGCAAAAACGAATCATGTATTATAATTTCTACTATCTATATCTTGTAAAAATGGCATTGCCATATATTTTTATTCAAAAATAGTTTAAAAAACATCTTAATTCCAAGACAATTTTTTTTGTCAATTCTTTGATATATTGGGGTTTACACGATTAGGCTGTGCGGACTCAAATAGAAGGATTGCAGCTTTTTCTAAAGCTTTTTGGTCAGTAATAAAAAATAAAAAAAAGCTGTATAGTCCATTTTAACATCACTAAAGTCAATTGTTTTGCCCATCACTGTGTTAAATAACAAGTCACATATCAGTTTTTTGTTCCCTGAATTACTGCGTCCACATTATTCTGTTAATGTCAGGTAATCAATACACCAATGAATGAATCTCACTGTTAGCTCTATGATACCTGCTTTCTTTTGCTTCAGTGTTTGTGCTGTCATTCCAATCAGTTTTCTCTAAATTGAACCTCATATTTACTCATTGAAGTCCATTCTTCATTTAAATGTGAATGCTTTAGCTGGGAAGACACATTCAAGTCCACAACCTTGGAAAGTTAGTTTTTATCTGCATTTTCAGAGACTTTAAGTTCTGAGTTATTGCAATAAAAAAAGAAACTTAAAGATATTCTAAACTATAAACTGATAGAAGACCCTGGAAAGGATAAAACAGAAAGGGAAGACGGACGGATAGTCATGCTCCACAAAATGACTGAAACTCTTCTTAATTTCTACTTTGCTTCTTTGCTAAGATAATTTGTAACGACTATCCAGCAATTAAAAAAAAAAGTATTTTATTATTGTTGCATGTTCTGATTGTTTAATTTCCTGATTTCTAATAGTGAGGTTGCATGCAGGGAGGGGGTCTTAATGTATTAACATCACACAACTGGCCACTTGTGCAGGGGAGGGGTTAAAAAAAAGATAAAAAAAATATATATATGTATATATATATATACAGTATACGACACACCTACATCTTATGTACTGTATGTCACCCTTGCTTACATTGTGAAAAAAATATTGTAATTTTACAGCAAAAAAAAACTGGCACCTCAAAAAATAATTTGCTACTTTAAACATTACATTACTTTTTTCTTTCTTTTTTATATTTCTTTTTGGGTAACATTCATAATTTTTACTGTTAATAGCAATGTATTAACCCTTGAAAAATACAGTGTAAGACTGAAAAATTAGCAAAGACATACATTCATTTTTACAGTACTGGCAGCTGAAGTGGCAATAACTCTACCGTAAAATATTTAGTGGTACTTTTTATAATTTTGTGTTAAAATAATTTATATTTTTATGTTTTACTGTTTTTATTTTATAATAATTTTACTGTAGAAACATCAAATTTATGCCATAAAAATTGCAATGTCATTTTACAAAATTAACAAAGGCATTCATTAATTTTTACAGTAGAATACTAGCAGCTGAGGCAGCAAGAATTTTAGCATAAAATATTTAGTGGTACTTTTTATCATATTATGTTAAAATTAATATGTTAACACAATTTATATATATATATTTACAGTTTTTTTATCCTAATTTTACTGTAGAAACATCAAATTTATCCCATAAAAATTGCAATGTCAGTCAACAAAATGAACAAAGACGTACATTCATTTTTACAGTGAAAAAAACTGTTACCATAAGTTCCCAGGATTTCACCATAATAACCAAAGTTTTAAACATTCATGATTTTAAGGAAGTTACCTGTTAATTAAACTGTAATTTTCTTTTTTCAAGATTGATCTTTAAAAATTGACATTTTTTGCAGTGTTGTGTAGATGTGCGCAGCATGCCCATAGATAAAAATGTGCAAGAACATTTTATAGGACTTAACTGAAGAGTAGCACTTTGATACTTCATGGGGGTCATCTGCGTGTCCCGTACAGGTTTGCCCCTTTTTCACCTGCAAACATCCCATATCCACCCGTAAGAGCAGACAAAGACTTTAGTTGTAAGTGTTTGTTTTTCCTATCGGCAAATGTTGGGACAGATTTTCAGTTTTATTTCACTTTAATGTAAAAGGAAGGCATTAGACAGTTGGAACAAAAGGGTCGGGGAAAAAGGGGGGCAATGTGTCTGTTCCAGTGAAACAACAGGCAGCTAAAGTCTATCTTTTAAAGATTAAAGGAGTCGTGAAGGTTCAAGCTTGCCAACAAGCTTAGCTGTAAAACGACAGTTTAGAATTTGCACGCTGACAAAGAAAACAGATACAGAAAAATGGAATCTGTAACTCGTTAGGACAATAATATACAAATATGGGAACAACACCAATATAGTAATAAGAAGCTTTCACTTTCTCATTTTCATTCAGCCTGTTTCTTTTTAAAGACGCAGATTAAAGCACAGAAAATTAGCTTAAATGAATATATATATTTTAGAGTTGCCAAAAGAAAAAGATAATCGGGTAAAAGATAATCTTCTTCTAATATAACTTTTGAAGTTCAAAGCCTTTGCATCATCTATTTTGGATTGATTTTCTATTCTATATATATTTTTTTTTCGATGGAGTTTATTTTTCTTTGGCTCTTGGAACCCCCCCCCCCAAAAAAAAAAAAACATTTTCATGAGGATTTACTTTTTATTTTATTTTGTTTACATCTTGAGGAGTGAAACAAACAATTTCTCCTAAAATTAAGTCATCATTAGCTAGTTTTACAATACAAAATATATTACTTTGCTTGGTAGAAGTGACCTATATATATTTATATATTCCATATAAATCCCATATTTGTTTAGCAAAACATTCCAGTCAATATTTAACTTACTTGCAAAAAATAATGAATGTATTTGATTTGTCTAAATGTAAAGTTTCATAAATGTCATGTTGCATAGGGGTGGATATTGACAGCCTGTGCGTGTTTGTGTTATGTGTATTTAATCTTTGTTTGTAGTATTTTGTTTGATTCCTAGTCTGTCATTTGTGATTATTACAAAATAGCCTTAAAAATAGTCCAAAATGCCAGCAGAATGCCAATTTTTTTAACTTTAAAATCATAACTGTTTAATATAATTATGAATAATGAAAAGGCAAGAATATTATTCCAGCATAAATCAACTTAAATCTTAAATAACTTTCAATATTTTACTCTCCATAAAACATATTTTGTCAAAATTATACAAGTTAGAAATAAGCGCAAGATAACATCGGGTCATTCATACCAATAAAATAAAATGATCTGGAAGGCCGGACATAATTACCAGGAGGGCCGGATCCGGCCCCCGGGCTGTAGAGGGTCGCCAACCTTTTTGAAACAGAGGGCTACTTTATGAATACTGAATCATATGAAGGGCTACCATCTTGAAATAACAAATTTGCTCTCTAGTTAAACATTATAACACAATAATGATACTCCTCTCTGTGAATACAGCGATTTCTTAACATAAATATCAACAATGACAAGCTATAGGAAACAAATATCAATATTCAGCACTTTATTAATTTCAGTACTTATAGCTATGCAAATCATTTATTTATTTTTTTGTTTTTAAGAGGAACAATCTAAACTCATGAGAAGAAATTCTACACATTCAGAGTTCAAATTCTGCATTTTTAGTTCCCCTCATTAATTAAACATTAACTATGAAGTTATTTAGGACAGTAAGTTTCACAGCGAGCTTATTTTGTGTTATAAAATAATTCTAAAAAATAAATTATAAATGTGTGCTGAAAAAACACAACATTAACCACACAGTTGGATCAAAAGATAATTTATAAAATGCATCTTAAAGATGAGTCAAGCTAAACTGTACGTATTTAAGAAAAAAATAATTAAAAAAGAGGAATGAAATAGAACAAGTCGTTTGAACATTTAGCATTGTCTATATCACTCATTACCATGGCAAGATGCACATGAATTAAGGAAGAAAACTTATTATTTTAGAAGTATTCAGGGAAAAAAAGGTTGCCTTGAAAGTTCTCCCTTAATGCACTAGTCTAGAGCTTTTCCTGAGTTCCTCTTTATAAATCAGACCTTTTGAATTGTAATAGTCGTAATGGAAAGAGTCCATCAAGTTTTCTTGTGTAAGGTTAGAAATCTGCGCGGTGAAACATCATTATGTACTCCTGAGCTAAAGTAACCACTAAATGTGTGAGAGGACCTTGAGGAAACAGACTGCGGTGTCTGTCTGCAGCTCATGTGCCAGTCACCATTAATGCTTGTTGAACCACTATGGCTTTTCCCTCTGCCTGACACTCACTTGTACTCAGTCTACCCTCAGCTGCTGTCACTGGTGTCCTAAAGGCTGTCATCTCCACTTTGTGCTCCATTGCCACTGTGCCTTCTCCCCTGCTTTATTGTTCCCAGTTCAGTCAAGCTTGTGGCTGTTTGTCACTGGAGGTTGATAGCCCCGTTATTTGCTTTAGCTGTCTGCCTTCCTGTTGCTCTGCCCCTACATTTCTGCTCCACAGAGACATTTCATTATCCATCACAGCCTTTAACAACGCGGTATTTCATACGGCTCCTCATTTTTTCTTTTTTTTTTTTTCCTGGATGTGATGACCTATTGTCAAGCGATCAGAAAAAAACAAAACCCACAGGAATTCATTCCTGCAAAGCCCAGAAATGTTCGCTTTCCTACAAAATGTAAATAACCAGTTTGTTCCATTTTGTAATGCAGAGAGCCTGATCATGGGCTTCATAATGCAAAGTGATATCTATCAAGAATGCAAGTCAGAATCATACCTGTAGAGGTCAGCATCTGTCTAATCTTTCTCTAATGGAATTTGGATATGATGTGCGGTTTCATCAACTTCTAGCAAAATAAAATGGATTTTAATGATTTAAAAAGGAAAATATTTCTCATTTATACATAGATAGAGAATATAAATAACAACAGTAATTTGTGGTTTAATTTTTAAGGATTGGATTTAGGTGTTTTTAGTGATTTAGACAGAAATTAGAAATAATTTAATCCAGTTGTGTGTATTAATGTTTCCTATTAAGGTTGAACAGCATCGATAATATGAAAGACATGAGACAATACTCATAATTAAAGCATTAATGATCCAACAAATACATCTTTTATTGCTATTTGTATGTCTTTTGTGAAAAAAAAAACAGTGAACTTCATGAACTGATACCAATTTAATAATTTAGATTCAGGTTATTTTTTTTAATCTTTTAAGACAAACTTCAGAAACATAAAAAAAATATATATGCATCCTTAGCTACCACAAGGTATTCTTTGATGCATTCTTTGATGCAAGGATGATAAAAAAGAAAATATTTTTCTACGTGTCACGTTCTATTAGCGTTCACGTCAACCCTGTGCTATTTCTCAACACATTGGAGTCAGTCAGAGGCTTGGCATTTTAATCTCGTCAAAAGAAAGATGGCTTCTTTAATTGTCACTTCTTGGAGCTGCATCGGAGAGCGGCGATTAGAACGTGTCCCTTTAGAAACGGCGTGCTCTCTGCATCCACAACAACACGTTAAATCACTTAAATGTTTGTATTCAACTCTCTTTTTCATCAAAATCTGTATTATTTGCACAGGTATCTTTTGGTCAAAACATGTCAAGATAGATTA
>NC_050525.1:9573628-9575178 GCF_002922805.2 Oryzias melastigma
CTTTATTTTTTGGCAGTTCTAATTTCAACATACTCGCTTAAGGGTGCAATGTTGATGTAATATTTTTTTTAAATGTTGATAAATCAGTAAACTGCCACTTGATATCCTTACAGGAAGTTCTCTTGAAACCAGTCAGATTCTCTTCTCCGGGCCAAGTTGCTGCCCCAGATTTCTTCGCTGCCAGCTTTCAGCAAGGCTTTAATTTTGATGTGTTTGTAAATAAAACAAAGAGCGTCTTGGTGGAATATAAAATACTTTCTCTTTTCTATTATAAGACAATGATTTTTAATCTTTTAAAAGATTTGCATAAGTCTGAAGAAAATTGACCAGAGAACTTTCTGGCTACAGAAAATAATGCATGGATGATGTATTTTTCCACACAATAAAGTGGACTTAAAAAAACATATTTTTTTTATTTTTATTTTTTAGACTTGAGTGAGAGATTTCATGCCACCGCGCGATTTTTTTTTAAACCGTGGGCGTGGACCTGAATGTAGACGTAAGCCGTCAGGCTAGCAAAATGCTCTTCATATACCTCCAGTCTACTGGACAGCTGCAGCAGTTGATATGGACGGCCACTGGCTGAGGACATCCTCCACATCGTCCAATCAGAGTGGGGATTCTGGCTGCCACCGACTTGTGGCTGCTGAGCTGTCGCCTTGTTTTGTCCTGCCTGCGACTACTACAGTGCGACCGATTGTCACCGATTTCAACCCTAAAAGAAAACTTTTCTGGTCACTCCAAAATGTAAACTTTTTCTTAAAACCTCCGCGGCCACTATGCGTGTGTAAAAATAAACTGCTGCTTCCCAATATTAAATTGGTGAAATTATGGAAAAACTTGGATTCAGGTTGGTATTTTTGGATTTGTTTGGATATTTTTTTATATTTTTGATACTGTTGTCGAGTATCCGAACCACCTTATAGACAGACTGATTCTGGTTGTGCTTATTTGTTGAGCGGTACTCTGTTAAAATGTTAAGATGGGCGTTACTGTGAATATGCTAACATGGCTAATGTGTAGTGGTGTCAGATTGTGTTGTTAGCATGGTCACATTACGTTTGTGTTTGTGGTATACATGTTTAATGTGCAAACAAGGTTGGTAGTTACAGCTATGGTAAAACCTGTGGTGTATTCACATGTGAGGCTAACAGAGCTAACGTGTAGCGGTGTCTGTGTTTTTTGTGTTGCTAACAAGGTTAAGGCTATGTCTATACTCATCCTTATAGTGCACTATATAGTGCGTTAGCCATTTTCTAGTGCTGTTTGAATCCACTACTCCAAAATCGAGTGCACTAGAAATCTCCCAGAGGTCTTTGCGAAAAACTAGCATGCATCGATGCTCACAACATTAGCGAATATAGACCATAGTGGATTGGGAACAATTTTTGTGAGAAAAACGAGTTCAAATGTAACTTTTTTTAACAAACCATCTACATTTTCATCATCAGAACACATTGGAGTCACAAATAGACGTAATGAAATGTTCGTATTGATTCTGTATTCATTTTGTGAAGTCTGTGACGTAGTTTGCTAAAACTAAAGAAAAT
>NC_050525.1:9575666-9591125 GCF_002922805.2 Oryzias melastigma
GTGAGAAAAACGTGCTTAAATGTTTTTTTTTTTCTTAGCAAACCATCCACATTTTCATCATCAGAACACAATGTGAAATGTTCGTATTGATTCTGTATTCATTTTGTGAAATCTGTGACGTAGTTTGCTAAAACTAAAGAAAATTAGTGAACAGGTGTCCGAACTGCTTTTAAATTTCAGGGCACTATATAGTCCCGCACTATATAATATTTTAGTTGTTAGGGATTAGGGGAGGAGTTTGGACATAGCCTAAGAGTTACAGTTGTCACAGTACCGTTTCTTTTAGCTAAATCATTCAGTTTTTTTTTTTCAACGTGTTGCTGACAAAGTTGATAGTTACAGTAATTATGAATACGCTAATGCAGCTAATGTTTCAAACTAGGCTAACGAGTAGTGTGTAAAAATTAAATTCTGGAGTTTTCTTTCATGTAACAAATGTTTTGTCTGTCAATAGTTATTTTTTCGACTTCTGTGCCTTTGTGTTTTTCTGATGATAGTCGAACTCCTCAAGTTCATGTACACTGAAAAAAGTGAAAGATTAATTTGTTACATTTGAAATGATTAGTTTTCATCAAATGAAAATGTTGAGTTGATGGTTTATTCAACTTAAAAAATAATTGGATCAAATTTATATTACAGGGGTTTGTTAACTGATTCAATTTTTAATTTTTTTACAGTGTAGCTCACGTCATACTGAGGAAAAAATGGCGTGTTGAGTTCAGGGCAGCTGTTGACTGTTTTAATTTGGTGTCAAACAGAAAAATAGTTTTAGAAATATAAATAGTTATAGTTCTGTAATGGCTTATATTACTTCATTTTCACAATTGACTATTCATTGACGGTGTGCCTTAAAATTCTGTAAATAAAAATATATAAAATATACATAATATTTTTTGTTTTATTGCTATATAACTGCCTTTGGAGTGGTTGTGTACTACTTTAAGATTGTCAGACAGAAACAGGGTGCAGACACCCTTTTCTGCCTAGAATAACTCGGAAGCCTCTAAAGCAAACACTGCGGCTCAGCTAGTTAGTGGGAATCGACGGCAAAGGAGAATTCAGCTGGCGTTGTTTGCATAAAGACAGTCAGTTGAAAGATGTAGTTCAGGCTGGAGGGCTTGCTGAGTAGGTGGACAGGTATTGAGAGGAGGCTGTAGAAGCGGCAGCCGGAGCCAGTGGAGATGGGCTAATTCCACCTCCCACAAATCCTCCAACACTTGATTGCCTGGGTGGGCAGAGTCTGAGGCAATCCCCCCCTGCCCTCCTCTTTGCTCTGGCATTAGACGACTGCTCAGTGGAGAGCAACTGGCAAGCAATGGCCCTCTCAGCTGGATGAAACACTGCAGTTTTTTTCCCCGGAGCAAAAAGAAATGGAGCTGTGGCAGACTGCAGGGGATATCAGGACAGTCCTGATTGTCAGATCTTTATCCCCTAGGTATAGGATGTGCTCTGCTATCTTACATCTGGGTGTCTCTTTTGTGAAAAGCAAAACTGTAGATGCATTGGACATAATGGTCAATAATAAAAGTATTTTTCATAGACCCTTTTAGACATTAAATTGGTTGCAAATTCCGTATAATGTCTAAATATCCCAGAATAATAAAATCTAATTAAAATCCATTTGCTGGTATCATTGCCACTGTTTAGCATTGCAAAGTCTTCAGTTCTGGTAAACAGCAATTACTTGGACAATAAGAGCATGAATTAGCTTTTGACAATAGTATTTAGCTAAAAGGTTAAACTGCATAAATGGCACCAAATGACCAAACCGAATGATATTAAAAACCTTTTTCCATGCAACGATTGGGAGTGAAAGTAGGTCTGTTTCCATTCCATATCACAATAAACACTAACACACACATACCAGTTTTCATTTACTAAATCATCTTTTTGTACAGATAATATACTATAAATATACTGTAGAGTAATGCGCACGTCTGGGACTGCGTTCCTGCTTGTCATGCAAAATTATCCTGGAGGCATCACATTGTTCCACGGTGTAGTGCACAGAACTCCATCGACACAAAATATAAAAAGATGTTTAGCCACACAAAAAGAGTCCTGCAGAATCATGGAATCAATACATGCTGTCCCACTGGTCTTGTTTCAGGATTTAACAAGTTTTTCAAGAAGCCCAACCTGTCAAGCGACTGAACAAACGGTGTGAAAGTATTCCAATGAGAATTAGTGCCATTTTTCAGATGTCGGTGTAATCTGTGGTTTTTACACGATGCAAATTAAAAAAGAAACATTCGCTTGCTGGAGAAAAGACCTTTTTCGCTTCTCTTTATGCCGTAGGACATTACCTACCTGCTGTTGTTGGCTTGCTTTGATGTTATTTGTGTTGTAGGATGAACTACTTTAATCGTCCTAAAGGGAGATCAGACTTGTTTCTCAAGTGAAATCTTTAGAATGAACTTTCTGCACAGAGACTTGCAAGGGATTGTGATGTGTTTGGTGCGACATCATTAATGGCTTAGTCACAACAGCCCTCACGGCTACATATGGGCTGTCTCTGGGCAAAAACTGGGCAAACCTGTACGGGCCACATGAAATATCTAGGTCGTAGACCAATCAGAGAGCATGTAGAACAGGGGTGTCAAACACAATTGAACAAGGGGGCCAAAATCCAAAACACACCTTAGGTCGCGGGCCGAATAGAATAAACATTTATTGAACACTCTAAAACTACATTTTTGAAACTTAAAACCATAATTTTAACATAAGTATGAACTAGATATATAATATTACCTGCGATAATGCTAATATGAATGTTTTAAGCTTAATTTGGCTGCTGAAGATGCTAGTGCTAATAGCTAAATATGCTGAAATTGATAGTTGTAAACGCTGAAGCTGAGAGTTGGAAACGCTGAAGTTGATAGCTGGAAACGCTGAAGTTGATAGTTGAAAATGCTTAAGCTAATAGCGGAAAGTCAATAGCCAGCTAAAATAATATCTAAATGCCAAATTAGCCTAAAAAACAAAATAAACAAAAAAAAAAAAAAACTTAGGCTAGCCAAAGAGCTAGCATGTTGCTTAAACGTTAGTTAAATAACCCTTAAAAAGCTGAGGGAAACCAGCTTAAATAAGCCAAAAACAGCTAGCATGTCGCTGAAAAATGGCTAAACTTCAAAATTTCCTAAAAAAAAAGAAAAAAACAGAAAAAAGCCTTAATTAGCCAAAACAGCTAAAATGTTGCTGAAAAATAGCTAAATTTCAAAATATCCTAAAAAACGGAAAAATGCTTAAATCAGCCAAGACAGCTAGCACGTAGCTGAAATATTAGCTAAACTCCAAAATAGCCTAAAACAATCTTAGTAAATGCTAAAATAGTCCAAAAAGCTAGCAGAATGCAATTTTTTTAAACTTTAAAAGAATAACTCTTTAACATAATTGTGGATAATAAAAAGACAGAAATATTATTCCAGAATAAATCAACTTAATCCTTAAATAACTTTCAATATTTTACTCTCGACAAAATTATATTTTGTCAATATATACAAGTTAGAAATAAGGACAAGATAACATTGGGCCATTAATAACAATAAAATAAAACGATCTGGAGGGCTGTATATAATTACCCAGAGGGCCGGATCTGGCCCCTGGGCCTTGACTTTGACACGTGCTGTAGAGTGAAACTCATGAGTATTTTATTCAAGACATACTGCGGGAGACAGGTCATAGCAAACACTTACGCTACCAGGCTCGGAAATAGACATTTGAGCAACTGCTTTCAATGGAAAATATATCTATATCAGTGTTTCAGTGTTCTCACTACAGAAGTTTTTATGTCTCTTTTAGGCTCTACGTACAAATTGTGCGGCAACTGAGAGCGCTTCAAAAGTTAAACCAGTTGAACTTTGACCAGTTAGGGACTTTGACAGTGACGTATGGATGCTGTCCTGTTTAAAACACAGAAGGGTCACCTATTTAAAAATCGATCATCAAGCAGAAAGTATTAATTGTGGTTTGTGCCCAGTTGGAATTTATAACACCAAGTCTTTCATATTTCTGCATCGAACTGTAAAAGAAAAAGTCTGACATTTTGCAACAAGCCTCTTCCAATTTCAAACATAACGTAGTATTGGGTAGCAACAGTCCAGTGTAAATACCATTTGCTAAAACATACGCGGTGAGTGCATCACAGAGAGCACATATGGGTAAGGAAGTAGGTGGTACAGATTTTTGAACCTCCAAAACCCTGCCCTTTTGCAAGGGGCCTGATGGTGCTGTTCATGTAAGAATTGCGGTCTTTGCGCCCCCTGGGCACGAGTGACGGGTCATGCTCGAAACAATTTTTCTAAGAATCGCTGCCTGGCAGGGAGTTGAAAGACTCGACTGTCAAATGAAGGGAGCCGATTCTTTAAGTACTAAAATGTTTAAGTACTAAAAATTAATACACCACACATTAAAGCATTTTTTAAAATACAAACCATTATTTTTGGTAGTTATGTTGAAATAAATCGTTTGTAAAGAGTCAAAAGAGACGATTCTTTCCCAGAAATCGAATTGAAACAATCAACAGAATTGAAGTGTCCATCACTACTGGGCACCTGCTTGGTGGTCTGGACTTGCAGTCTGACTGTTAGAAGTTAGGAAATTATACAATTAGGCAGTAGTTTGTGGTCCTACAGGCATTTACGTTTCACCTGCATACCCCATGGGTGCAGCATTTGCACATAGTAAGAAGCCAGTTTCTGCATCTCACTATTGACTTGAGTGCGACGCTAGGGCACCATGCGAAAGCGTCACCTATACGTCATAACAAATACTTTAAAATACATTTACCGTATACACAGCAATGGTACGTTCCACTTTCACAACACCCCTAAAGGTGTAAGCACGAGCCACAAAAACCTCTCCTGTCTACGACCTTCTATAGGCTCGGACAACCAAAAACCCCCAGCATCCACACGACTCTACCCCTGTATGGTGACTACGGCATAACCTTATGTCTCTTGTGTTGTTGGCCTCCTTCAATATCCCTTCAATTTCTGAGTTTGAGCTTTTGCTTTTTCTTGGCTAAATTTCAATCTGGATTTTGTTTGTTGTTGTATCTTTCTTGTGTTTCAAAGCCACATTCTCATATGGATCAGGGGAATAGGGTTGTGGACAGGTACAGAAAATCAAACTTCTTAATGGAATTTGAGGCCAATTACATAATCACAATTATCTGAATGTCTGTCTTTCTTTTATCTTTCTCCTTCCTCTCCTTATTTCTAGTGTCTCAGGTGCAGCCCAAATAAACTCTGATGCTCCGGGATGGTATATTCCTGAAATCACTTCTGCCAGCAGTCCAAGCAAAGTTGTGCACTTTGACATTTTGAGAGCACTTCTAATGAAGCCTGCCACAAAGATGTTTGAAGCAGGCACACACACACACACACACACAAAAGGCCCGATCTTTTTTTTTTTTTTTTTGAGTAAAACTGCAAAAAGACTTGAAGGCCCTGGATTTTGAGCTTCTGTCAAATCACAGCAGCTCAAAATCCAGGGCCTTCGATACTTCTTGAACTGACGTAGAGAGGATTATCTACAGACTCTCGATGAGATTATAATTCGACTTCCTTGAAACAGTTCTCGCTTCAAATTACTCACTCCTATTTCTGTTCACATTTAGTATTTATGGACTTAAGCCAAAATGTTGGAGTGTAACTAAGAAGTCTTGAGCATCGAGTACATATCTAAATGTCACAGCTGAAGAGCTGGAGGAAATCTATGGTTCTTTTTTTTTACTTGCATGTGCTCACACGGACGGCTACACAGCTAAAAGCTGTTTCAACAAGCTAAAGCAGAATGTTGTCGTCGAGATGAAGCATGCTGATAATGGGTTCTCCTTCTCTATTGACCTAATAGGGCAAATCAAAAGCGGGGGCTGCAACAGACTGCTGAATCAATAGAAAGCACTTATCGTGATTGGGCACTACATAGGTACAACAGCGTTAAAGCTGGTAAAGGGGTTAGCTCGCTTTGATTCCCTGCCTTTTTGTTGTCTGCTTTTCAACTTTGTATGGAAGCAACAGAAGAAACGCTGCTGCACTTACTCCACGCCCCAGCCAGATCATCGGGGGAGCAAACATTAATGTGGTTTTATGATCCTAATCTCATAATAAAACACACAACATAGAGATGACAACGGCTTGCAGTGAATCAGTGTTGATGCAACTGTCAGATTAGATGAAGTGCACGCACTATCTTCAATTTCCCTGAATGCAACATGGCTCCTGTAGCTGTGAGCATGTTATCATGTGTCCATTTGCAGGATGCTGAGCATTTGACAGTTCATCACTGGCGATGCTATTAATAACTTTGTTACAGTGCAACCAAAGCCCAGGGGACCAGCTCAGATAAGAAAACCAAAATCCCACCTGAGGAGATCTAACTGAAGAATTAAAGGCCTCAGTGGGGCTGGATTTACCTATTAGAACCACTAAGGCTTTTAGTTCTACAGATACAAGGAAAACGTGTTGAGATCAATTCCACAATTGTCTTTTAATTTAGCCTTGCAGTTTTCAGGCTGTATATACTTCCTCCTTAGACTTGTAGAGCCCAGGTACAGTTATTTGCAAGATTATCATTTACACTGTTGCCTTGCCAGTGTAAAATAAAAAAAATAAAATAAAAACCTGTTTCCCCCTCAGCTTTTAAATGCATCATTAATCAATAAGCTACTCCCATACAGTGATAATTTATTTTGCATGGGGAAGCTGCCCTTTTTACAGCTAATGCATGCATGATGCACCACGGGGTTCTGCCGTGCAATAAAATCAATGAGTATCTTTTATAGATGCACTTCAGTTCGACCAATACCATCGTTTTGGTCCATGCGGGTCTTCAAGGCTAATTCGACCCAGATACTCAACACATGTTTGTTTATTTATTTATTTACGCTTAGCTTGATATGTCCACATTTGCCACTCTCTTCTCTTTTTTTATCTTCTGCTCAAAGACCACTCTTAAAACAAACAAACAAACACACATACAAATACATAAATATATGAGCAAAGACACAAACTAATAAATAAGTAAAATAAATGTACAAATTAATAAATAAATGTACAAATACATGAATATAAGTACAAACAAAGAAGCTAATAAATAAATAAATGTACAAATTGATATACGTACAAACAAGCAATATATAAATGAATAAATAGAAATTAATGCATATTTGTACATACAGATAAATAAATATATGAACAAAGAAACAAACTAATAAATAAGTAAAATAAATGTACAAATAAATAAATAAATGTACAAATACATAAATATACGTATAAACAAAGAAGCTAATAAATAAATAAATGAACAAATAAATAAATGTACAAATTGATATACATACAAACAAACAATATGTAAATAAATAAATAAATATGAAAATAAATACATATATGTACAAACAAATAAATAAATATATTAACAAATAATAAATAAATAAATGTTCAAATAGATAAATAAACATACAAATAAACAAATATTAATACAAACAAACTAATAATAAATAAGTGTACACATAAATAAATGTACAAATGAATAAATAAATACAGAAAAA
Source organism: Oryzias melastigma (assembly GCF_002922805.2). NCBI lineage: Eukaryota > Metazoa > Chordata > Actinopteri > Beloniformes > Adrianichthyidae > Oryzias > Oryzias melastigma. The sequence continues at coordinate 9,583,219 of NC_050525.1, forward strand.
CATAAACCTACAAAAAATAAACAAAAAATAATAATAAAGCAACCAAAGTTCTGTCTCTTTTGTGTAATCCAAAGAGGCTGAAAGCCGTTTGTTCACCTCAGCAAAGTTGGAAAACACAAAAAGATGCAGCAGCTATGAAAGAAGTTCACATCTAGCGTTATAACCTTCACTTATTTTTATTTTTTTTCAAACACAAAGCTGCTCGAGAAGACTTGTGTTGTCCTTCATGTCTTCTGTTTAGATGAAATACTGAAGTTCATACCTTGTGTGGTGATGATGTTGGCATATATGATGAAAAATAAGAGTTTTGTCCTAAAAATGTAACGTTCAATGTAAATCATTTAGACCACTTTTACAGCTCCTTTCCTCAGTTTTTTTTGTAATTCTTTTTTTAATTGTGTATTTGCCCGGCAGCACAGTTACATGAGCCTAGAAAGATGATAAAGAATATTTTTTATGCAAAGGGGAACACTGGAAAAGATGCACATAAGTGCTCCAGCCCTGTACAAAATGTGCAAATAGATTCCTATAGCACAATATACATTTCGGATGCCAAGTCCTGTTCTACTATGATCTTCTTTTGACAGTTAGTAAGTGTAATTTATTTTTTAGTTAATGTCTGAAAGAAACAAGCACAGCGATCTTTGTGTGTTGTGTGAACTAATCTTTTATAATCTTTTTATAATCATTTATTCTTAAAGTGCGAAGACAATCATACTTGTTTGACCCTTTTTTAGTCCCACTACAGTGAAAATAGGTTTTTTTTTTCCATATATTCTTGTAGCATTTTTCTCATGATGGAGGACATATAAGGGGAAATTAAGACAAAAGCTGCATTCATGAATATTTCTTTATTCAAACCTTGGTGAATCAGAAGCAGAAGAAAAAAATTCTGTTGGAAAAATCTTGTCATTCTTGTTGCCAACAAACAACAATCAGAGGCCCACAAGCTCTATTCCGATGCATTTGTAGAAAAATAGATCCACGTTCGTCTTTGTTTTCCTCCACTGAGCTGGCATCTGGCTCCAAACTGTACGGCTGGATAGATCCAATATTGCTCACCATTTTTTTTTTTTTTTTTTTGTTAGGTTGAGGGTATGAGGGGCTGTAAACTTGCAGGAGAGTGTGTAAACAAAGAGGTGATGGGAAGGCTTGCTCTGTCGCACATACAACTCAGAGTTTCTAATGAACTTCTGCTGAAATGGTCTTTAAAAACAACCCATTTTTGGATTTTGTCTCAAGCAGCATAATAATTGAAAGACCACTGGCAATGGTTTTAAAATAGATCAAAAGATGATATGAGTGGGAATTTACACTGGAAACGTCAGTAATCACACATAAATAAAATGCACTTCTTAAACTAATTTTGTATCTCTTCAACTGTTTGCTCAATTTATGTCATTCCAGCAGTTTCTTTTGAATTGTATTACATTTTTAGATTAAATACAGTTTGAAACATTCCTAGAAGTTCAAACTAGAGTTTTATGTGTTATTTTTATTTCATTATTATATATTTTTTTCAATATAACTTACCTCTGGTTGTCCAAAAAATAATCAAATAAATAACAAACTCCAATGACCGTTTGGACTGCTCTGACTGATTCCTTTTGTGTCCGTCTGAAGTGACTAGCCTTCACATCCTCTTTGGTGTTAGCTAGAATACCAAGCTCTTGTACCGATGAAGTCCCAGCTGCGACACTGTACAAAGCAGCCGTTCAATGACAAACAGCCCTCACTCAGTCTTGGACTGGATCTCGATTTGTCAGCCCTGGACCAATCAATCTTAATTCTGTTTAATGCCATTGAAGATCAACACCCATTTAGAGCCTTCCGATTTGCAGAGAGAACGTTGGCACACAGGCTGCCTCACAAGATTGACACCATCGACTGTTTCGGAGCCTCCAGGAATCAGAGTCACTTGGACAAGTCGGACCTTCCTGATGCACGAATCCCTACTTTCCACTTCTGAATTTGACAGAAACAAGAATGACCAAAATGTTGAGGGAACGTTGCAGAAGGGCAAAACAGTGGCGGTCCTAGGTAGGGGCAGTACAGGCGGTCGCCTGGGGCGGCAATTCAAAAGGGGCGTAAACTCAGCACTTGGACAGAAAAAAACCCTGTGCCAGTATAGTTTTCTATTATCTGTTATATCACGGTGTTAGGAATGGCTTGAAAACAATGAATTGGCGCCCCCTGCAGCTGCACGCGCTCCTGTCGGCTGAGAAAGGACCACAAAGGTGTGTGAAGAAAAAGGAGGGATTCAGTTCAGCTGTCTCTCCCAAGTTAAGTGGATGGATGGGGGACGAGGCCGGAATCTACTTTATACATTTTTTTTAAAAGTTTGTCTTTTTAACTGACTTTTTGATTTTAAACAGCAGTTTGTTTTTCCTGATTTTTAGAGGATTACTCTGAAATGCGTCAATGGATCAAAATTCCACTTTGGGGTTTCTCATAGTGAAGAGTGAAAATTAAAATACACTTAAAAGCTCAAAAAGTTGATTTTTCATGGAATGCCCCCTTTAATACTTTTTAGCTGCAGAGGTGTCTGTCAGGGAAACATTTGGTACCAAGGTCATTCATTCCACATTAAAGCCAAAGCTTCACGAAGTTGATGGATAACAGATGAAAAGCCACTTCTAATTAATCACACTGGGGAAATCCTGAGAGGAAAATATCATTTACAGAAGACACTACTATCAAAGAACTAGTGTTCAGAATATTGCTTTGTTGTTTTCCAGACAAAACATTTATCAGTTTTGAAAATTTAATATTTACTCAGACGCCTGATGGGAAATGGAGCAACGAGAATCCCTGCTACCAGAGTGCTGATGACATGTCTTAGTAACACAATCCACGTTCATCCTTAATGTTTAAATGTGCTTCTGTTTGCCAACTTATCTGATGACATTACTGAGTAATGCGATTCCCTCCCTTGTTTTTTTGGGGGGGTAACAATTTGATTCTCATGTGATGCAATGAGTAGCAATGAGTCTTAAACTATAAGAGAAAAAAAATGCAATTACAAGAACATAATGATGTAAACTACTTAGGAGAACAAAGCCATTTTTAATATATTTTAAAGACAATTAGGTTCAGTTATTTTTCTACCTTTTCAACAGTTTTTTAGCTGCGGTTTATATTTTGATCTGCTCAAAAAAACTATCATCAGCTGTTTGATTTAAACCAAGATTACAGTTTCATTTAAAATGCTGTATTTCACACTAAAAAGTGTCAAACTTTTCATGGTGTTGAACTCAAATAACAGCATTTTTGTCACTTTTTGGGACAAAAAAACTCCAAAAACATTTTTAAGAGCTATGTACACCAGAATGGGTGTGTATTAGCAAGTTTGGTGATAAAGGTATTGCAAAATGAATTATTTCGATATACAGTAGAATTGACTTTCCTCTACATCCCAGAGATGTATGCTGTGTGTAAGAATGGGCTAAATAGTGATTCTTGAACACGCTTTTAGCATATGGTTGCTACCTGATATTAGCGCATGTAATCGTAGTTAAAACTTGTTAAGCGATGCGTGAATGCAAGAGAACAAAACCCACCTTACATAAAGATTTCATTGGATGCAGCAGCTCAAACATGTCTTCCCGTGCCCAGTTTCAACGTGGAGTGTTGGAGGTAATGGATTACAATGTGACGAATTACTGTTACATTTGTCAGTAACGGAGGAACGTAATATTTAATGTTCAAAATTTGGTAATAAATTACAGTTACTGGATCATAGAAACCCTCATTACTTCGTTACTTACTTGTAGGTCCTGATTTTTCTTCTCAGTTAAATGAAACAAAACAGAGATTTAAAAGAAGACTAAGCGGCGCATACGCACACTTGTGCAGAGTTGGAGATCGGTCCAGACATGCCCTGAATGATATAATCCCAGCATTTAAATTAAAAATACAATGAGAGACTACTCATCTCGGGGTGTCAGACTCCCAGAGCTGCAGGTGAGCAGCAGAGACCCGCCTTGATACAACAGAAGCCCCCGACTCCTTCATGGGGATTGTCATATATAGCCGATGTTCTTTCCCCGTTTCCTACGTTATTTTTCTCTCTGAGCTCCACGTGATTTGTCAATCTAAGTTTGACCCATTGACTGTAAATTATTAAAGTCAATGGTTTGCGCCATTAAAGGTTTGCGCTGAGCAGAAGGGGAGGAGTCGATTGTTTGCTACAACCTGCAGCTGCACAGAAACCACGCGCAAGCACAAGGTGAACAAAAAATGAACATGAAAGTGTTATGGAAATGTTATTTTTGATGTTTTTTATTTTATTTTACTGAACGTTGATTGAAGTTTTGAATTTAAAATGCCCTTCACTTGCACTTGGGCTTTTGTTAGGCATTTTATGTTACAGCCTTTTATTGTTAAGGAAGTTTATCTCAATACAATGTTACAAAATAAAGTATTTCTGATAAAAACTATTGATTTTGTTATTCTTGTTTTCATAATTAATGTAGAACTGCTAAATTCCACGAAGCGCACATTTTTTTTCCTTAAAAAAAGGCCGTATGGTAATTTGCGATTAATTGCGAGTTAACTCTGGACAAAATGCGATTAATCGCGATTAAAGATTTTAATCGCCTGACAGCTCTACTTTTTTTAAAAGAAGTTTACCCAACATTGTCAAAGCAGCAAGGGAAAGATGTCCAGTTTCTGATTGTAGCCAATTTGCTTATCAATTTTACATCATTACATCAAGAATTGTCAGTGTTTATTTATAGATTCAAATTGTTTTCGTTTGTTTGGAGGCTTGTGAGCAACATTTACAGCAATGCAAATGATGAGACATATTAAGAAAAAAAATGTTCCCTTCTGGATCTAAGAGTCGGACATTTTGTATTTTGTAATTTAGTTACATTTCATCTTATCTTTCTGCCTAAAGACTCATTTCATAGCATGGGGTTCTTCAGTGTCCAGGAATATGATCGTGCTCAAAGACTGTATTTCTGGACAGATCTAATAAAATATTCACAAAAATGTTGGCTACAGTTAAGCTGTCAGTACAAAAAAGGTTTTTGTCTTTTTTGTCTACGAGGACTCAAAAAAAAAAAAAAAACTCCATCACTCTGTGTTAGGTAGGCCTACATTGACAGTTTTATACCAAACTCACCTTTATACTGATGTAGAACAAGGAAGGATTTTTATAAATGGATCAAGCTGGACAAAAAGTTGTGTCAAGTCTGTCAAGGTTTCTCATTGCTTGTCATATGCTGGAATTTCCTTTACATCTGTAGGTATTTATTCCACAGATTTTTCTATTTCCCTGTGCATGTTTGTGCCAGTAGAATGTGTCATGACAAATTCCCTGACATTTGTTGGACCTGAGGTGACAGAGCAGATCTCACCTTATATGTATTGTATTGAAATATATATATATTTGTTTTATTTCTCACTGTCTCTATTTTAACCCAGTGCTTCCATGGTTCTTGTGCATCAGAAATCTGCTAAAGGGGTGTTGAAGAAGTTTACTCTGTGAAGATGTCAACCGTCAGTGTGTGGTGAAGGTTTGATGCAGACAAAAAGAGGTAAGGCAGCTTTGTTTTACATTTGGCCCGAGGCATAACCTGACTTCCACAGTGAAATTGCACTGCAGAGCCTATTTATGGCGAGAGGAGGTGTTGATTTATGTATTTGTAGAAGCTCTCGGGACATTGACTCTAATATCATCTATTTACAGGTGAAACCCTTTTTTCTTTGCTGTGATTGAGCGCCGAGTCCAACATAGTCTCACATAAAATCCTGGTGTAATGTGAAAGCTGCTGCATGTGTTGATGCTTGGCTTCTGGTGCAAACTCTTTATGGTGTTGTAAAAAGGCATGAATTAATGAGGAAAAAAAGAAACATTTGAAAGGTGAGAATTAATCATTAAAGCTGTTTTTCTTTCTGGCACTTTGAATTTTTGAAGAAGACTTGAGCAGAAAAAAAACCTTAAGACCGATTTTACAAATGTTTTATTGAATGTTATTAAATAAATAAATCGTACACAGAATTGCAGCGTGAGAGATGAAAGCATGGCATCAACATTAAAATATTTAGTATTAGATTTAATATTTTCAACAAAATATTGGGAGAATAAAAAGTCTTTTTTTTTCTTAATTTTGAGCAGCACTGCAACCTACTTTTCTAGGACTCTGTAGCATATGTTCCTTCTTTTTTATTTTAGTTGTATTGTATTTTTCATATATCTTTTCATGTTTGATAACATGCAGCAATATTATCATGTAATACATTGTTGTCATGCACACATTAAAAAAGGACATCTTTAAAAAGATAAAAACGTGGGTTGCTTGTTAACTCTTATTTAAAGAAACTTGATTAGCATCTGAGCTATAGCATCACACAAGGTGTCATTTGTCCATTGAAGACTATCAGTTCATCTATATGTTTGACATTGGATGATGAAGCTACAAGTCCAACAATGGGAGTTGAAATAAGGATCACGTTCTCTGTATCTGCTAATTATCAGCTGTCAGAAGAAAATTCTACCTGTATTGATGTTCTGGCTTCATGTGGCTCGATTTTTCATTACTATAAAAGTAATAATATTTTCTGTATTACTTCATGCCTACACAGTGTGTTAGGCACTCTTGCGTCACACTAAGAATCCGCCATGGACCTCTCTCTATGAAGATTGCATGTTCTCCTCGTACATACATGGGTTTTCTTTAGGCACGCTGGCTTCCTGCCACAGTCCAATAACATGCTTCATAGGCTGATTATTATTGACTTAAAATTGGTTGTTGCCCTGTGATGCAACTGATGAACTTTTCAGTTGTTCCTGGTCTTCAACTTTTATTGTCTGTTTAGGCTCCAGCAACCCATCCATCCATCCGGGACCGGGTCGTGGGGGCAGCAGTCTAAGAAAAGATGCCCAGACTTCCCTCTTCCACAACCCTGAGGCATTCCCAGGCCAGCTGAGAGACATACTGTAGTCTCTCCAGGGTGTCCTGGGTCTTCCCCGGGGCCTCCACCCAGTGGGACATGCCCGGAACACATCTCCATTGAGGTGTCCAGGAGGCATCTGGACCAGGTGCCCAAGCCACCTCACCTGCGTCCTCTCAATATGGAGGAGAAGCAGCTCTACTCCAAGCTGACTGAGCTTCTCATCCTATCTCTAAGGGAGCGTCCAGCCACCCTGCGGACGAAGCTCATTTCAGACGCTTGTCGTCAGGATCTTAGTCTTTCAATCATGGCCTAAAGTTCATGATCATATATGAGTATTGAAACAAAGATCGACTAGCAAAATTAGCACTTTGCTTTCCTGCTAAGCTCTCTTTTCACTAAAACGGACTGGTTCAGCGACCGCATATTGGTGGACAAATCCTTAAGAGAAAAAGTTCAGCGTGCCGTCTTGTGGGTTTAAGAGGAATCCACTTTTAATGTAAACATGCCAAGGATAGTGCAAGGACTAATGCACAGAGAATGTAAAATTCACATTGTTGTTCTGAGTAAGTCACACGGTTTTCTAATGAGCCCCAAACAAAAGTTTTCAACATTTCTTACACTTTCTGTCTCATAGTAAACTGATATTTTCTGACTAACAGATTAGGCTATACAAGAACATCTGTGGATCATGATGTTTGCAGATGATATTGTGATATGTATACCAAAAATATAGCAAACCAGCTAATAGGGTAAAAAAATGGTTGTACAAAGAATTGCCATTCTAAGAAAAAAAAATCTAGTGAAGCAGACACATTTTTTTATCTTTTGAAATAAGATTTTTATTTTTGTGTAACCCTTTCACTATTCTGCTCATTAAAGTAAGAAAGTTTAGATCCAAACTCACACAGTCAGTTTGATAATGGGTAAAAAAGGACATTCCAATTTAAAGAAACAGTCTGGGTCAGATATGATACCCCTCTATAAATTATATGGTGAGAGCGCCC